>NC_080166.1:93175726-93387572 GCF_950295315.1 Erinaceus europaeus
GCAACTGCTTCATGAACAAGTGCCTGGGGGGGAGGGCAGGAGTAGCTAGCATAATGATTATTCAAAGAGATGTTCATGCCTGAGGCTCAAAAGTCCCTGGGTCCATACTCCCAGTGTATGACCAGAGGGTTAAAGAATAGGAAAGATATCAGGAGAGGGGATGGGATACGGAGTTCTGGTAGTGGGAATTATATGGAATTGTACCCCTCTTATCCTGTGGTCTTGTCAATGTTTCCATTTTATATATAAAAACTTTAAAAAAAAGTCCTAGGTTCAATCCTCTGTACCCCCATAAGCCAGAGCTAAGCAGTGCTCTGTTAAAAAAAAAATGTGTATAAATAGGAACATCACCTACTCCTCACAGCATGGCCCAGCCATCTCTGAGTTATCATTCAACAAACTCAGAGCCAAGCTGGTAGGCTGTAGAAAGAAGTCAGCAATCCTTTTACACAGGATACACTAGGGAGTTGGGCAGTAGCACAGTGGGTTAAGCACAGTGGGTTAAGCACACGTGGCATGAAGCACAGGACCGGTGTAAGGTACCTACCTGGTTCAAGCCCCCGCTCCCCACCTGCAGAGGAGTCGCCTCACAGGCGGTGAAGCAGGTCTGCAGGTGTCTGTCTTTCTCTCCCCCTCTCTGTCTTCCCCTCCTCTCTCCATTTCTCTCTGTCCTATCCAACAACGACGACATCAAGAACAACAATAATAACCACAGCTATAAAACAAGGGCAACAAAAGGAAATAAATAAATATTAAAAAAAGGATACATGAAATACTGGCTTCTCTGATAATGTCCTGATTCTGATTTGAAATGGGAGGAGCTACAACAAACAGCTTTGTCCCCTTGGTGAGTCAGCTGCATGTCTGTTTTCCTGGAGAAGTGTCTGCTTCCTCTTGCCAATCTTGTAGATTAAGGCCAATATGATGGTATGGGGCTTCACTCACTAAACAGTAACACTCACACTTATAATCTAACTATGAAACAAGAGTAGTAAAGATGCTCAGAATATGCCTGTAAAGATGCTCTATACAGACCTCCTCAAGATGTATTGCTTTGACAAGCAGATTATTGTGAATGAGTCAGTTGAGGCCCTGCAGGTTCAGGAGAAACCACTACCACTCATTTCACTACATAGAATAAGGAAAAGTAGAGGTATTGGCCAGTTTTAGGATAACCTCTAGAAATGATGTATCAGATAAACCTGTCTTAATGGCAAGGTAACATGCAATTAAATATAAATATTCCTCACTGCTCTTTTTTTTTCCTCCAGGGTTAAAAAGCTGGGGCTCGGTGCCTGCACTAGGAATCTACTGCTCCTGGAGGCTATTTCCCCTCTTTTGTTGCCCTTGTTGTTTATTATTGCTGTCTTTGTTGTTGAAGAGGACAGAGAAAAATCAAGAGAGGAGGGGAAGACAGAGACTGGGAGAGAGGAATAGACAACTGCAGTCCTGCTTCACCTCTTGTTAGGTGACCCCCCCCTCACAGGTGGGGAGCCAGGAGCTAGAACCCAGGGGCTAGAACCAGGATCCTTACGCAGGTCCTTGGCTTTGTGCCATGCGGGCTTAAGCCACTGCGCTATTGCTAGGCCCCCTCCTCCCTACTCCCTGCTCTTTAAGTTGCAGGCACCTCTCACATTTTGTGGCCCAGTGTATACCTTTTAATATAACAATCCTCATTCTCTATGTATGTTCCCAATGAATAGGTAATTAAATGAATATTTTTCTTCTAATAATATATCTGATCTGCTATAATTTTTTCGACTACTTAGAAAAGGTCCTAGAGGATTGGGGCAACATTTCCCCTTTGCCCTTACAGTAAAAATAATAAAGCTAAGAACTATGGAGATACTTTTACATCAGGAGAGGAAATACTAGGGCCCTGCGTGTGAGACTCTCTTAAATTGCTCATTAATCCACCCCTGCCCACACACACACATTTTTCTATGTAAGTCAAAAGTTAACTTCTACACTAATTAGACTTAAGTGATCATAAATACGGAATGCAAATAGTTTATATTATGCATTGAATCAATATATCACACATTCCACATTAGAAGTTATTGTCCTAAATCCATCCTGCATTTAGGACATTTTCATTTTACTGCACTTGTGGTTTGCAGAGTATTTTCTGAGAGTATAAGGCTTTGAAAGAACAGTGCAGGAAATGTACAAATTGGAACACATTTTTAACTTTTAAAATAACTTGACATTTATAAGTCATTATCTGTCAATGGCTTATAATCTTTTAAGAAATTGTACATTCCAGGGGGAGGGAATCTACTTTAAGATGAAAACTTCCTACCTTGCTTTAGAAATAGCACACAGAAGCTAATCCACATACTCTTATTTCAACCATCTCTTGTCACTTTTGTTACTTTATTCCACAACTCATAGAGATGAGAGCTGAAAAAGAATATAAATGTACTTTTTGACCCATATATCCTTATTCTGCCTTAATTGCAGAAAAGATGACACAGTACAGTGAATGCATTTTATTGCAATTCAGAAATAAAAAGGTTGAGTGAGTTATGAGATCTATGGGATGCGAGTTTTTAAAGATGCATAAGAGTGCAATGTAGAAATGCCCACTGTTTCCCTACATGTTGTGTTGCAACACATAAAACCAGTCATTCGGGGAGCCCGGCAGTGGCACAGCAGGTTAAGCCCACGTGGCAGAAAGCACAAGGACTGGCGAAAGGATCCCAGTTTGAGCCCCCAGCTCCCCACCTGCTGGGGAGTCGCTTCACAGGCAGTGAAACAGGTTTGCGGGTGTCTGTCTTTCTCTCCCCTCTCTGTCTTCCCCTCCTCTCTCCATTTCTTTCCATCCTATCCAACAACAATGACAACAACAACAATAATAACACTATTGATAAACAACAAGGGCAACAGAAGGGAAAAAACAAAATATCAATCGTTTATTATAGTTTCTTAAGTGAATGATATTGGCTTACTATATATTGAATGTAGTCATATGTTAGAGTAGGTATTAGTCATGATGCTACTATTTATGTATTTGAGATCATATGAAAAGATTAGTGTGTCAATTTCAAAGATGAATTCTGATTATTTTTCTCTCCACCACCCATACTCAAACACACTAGGTTTATCACATAGTCTTAGAACCACAGTGAAGTAGAATTGGAAATAACACATGGAATGGAATCAACCCAAGTCCAAATTCCACCTCTACCACTCACTTACTAATATAATGGCCTTGACAAACTACAGAGTCACTTGCTGTATGCCTCATTTTCCTATTTTGGAAGGTGGGGGAAATAACACCTTCTATTATTCAGAAATTGCTTATTACACACATGATGCATATTATATAAAAATAGCTCTTTTGATGCCAATGATTTTTTTGTAGGTTAGTGTCTTCCTGAATACCTTTATTTCTACTTTTTTTCTGCCTCTATATCACCACCACTACTACAGCAGGCACCATCACAGTCAATTGCAATGAGTAGGATTCTGGTTTGAGTTCCTGAAACTAGTAATTTTCATTGCCTCTGCCTCTAGTTCAAACTGAATATCACCTTTTGCACATTTCACAGTACTCAGGGGATATTTCTATCATTGCAACATTTACTACTTTATGTCTATGCATACGTGGCTGAAAACACATCTTATTGGCTGGTATCAGAATCCCACTTAGTCAAAAACTTCCTTCATTTAGATATACCTCAATAGGTAAATTTTGATAGAAAGAGGAATTCTAGTCTGTTTATAGAGAGAATGTGAAAGAGAGACCTAGCTCCTCTATCTGAGTGGAATCATTTGGAGGTTGGAGGTGAACAGTGAAAAATAAGTCAGATGATTAGTTTAAGGCAGCAAGACATCATAAAATGTATAAAATGTGTATTAGCTTATAGAAAAAGTTGGTCAGAGAGGATTAAAGATTCCTGGGTACAAAAGATATTAAATATATAAAGGAATCACCCTGAGGTTCAGGTTGCTCTGATATGAAAGGAAAAACCCAAACCTAAATAAATTCTAGTGCACAAAGCATTTGTGATGTGTGCTTAGGGAGTAGATTAATAAATAGAAGCTAAGTTCCATGTAGGTGTTGAGAAGCAGAGGAGAGAGAAGAGCTATGGGTAACGAGACAGAACTAAACATAGGACTTCAGATGCCTATGCCCTAACAGCCAAATGAAAACAATAAGACTTCAAGAATTTAAAGAAATCTTTGTGGTGAGGTTTGGGCTTCTCAGAATATGCACAATGAAAAGCTTGAGGTTGTATTATTTAAACCTACAAACCCGAGTGTGTTGTTGGTTCAGGTCCTTCAAGCAAGATTGAGTATTAAAGAGGCACAATCAGAGGAAATGCCTATAAATGAGTAAGGAGAGGGAGCTGGGAACATTGAAAAGAGACTTCATGGAGATTTGTAGGTCAGAATTCTGTGAAAGGAAAGGGAAGAAAGAAAAATAATGGAGAAAAGCCATAGTTCATAGAGTTCTAAGGAAGCTCCAGCCAGGCTGATGGCAATTCTGTAAGTTAAAGTCACTGTTGGAGGAGTCCTGCCTCTCACAGATAGCAGAAGTACCCCCACTGTGCTGATGACCTGTGTACTCAGTGCAAAGGTGATGAAAGATATAAAAGTCTTTCTGGAGCTGCCAGGCAGCTATGCTCCCAAAACAGAGAATGGGAATGCGCCTTTCCAATACCACCACCCAGAATTACCTCAGCTAATAGAAGTCAGGTCTGACTCATCATTTGACACTCTATAATACTTGATGAATTAATAAACTGACCCATCCTGCATGCCAAATAAAGATCCTAAACAACCACTGAAATCAAATGCTAAACATGAGAATTCTACTCTATTCTGTTATATATTAAACTTTCCTTAGTAAGGTTTATTTGAAATATCACTTAGACATACTGTGATGACTCCTTAAAAAATTGAATATAGAATCATAATATGAGCCAATACTTCCATTTTTAGGTATATGCCTTTCAAGGAATTGAAAACAAGAACTCACATATGCATATTCCCATTTTCATAGTGGCACTATTCACACCAATCAAAGAGTATAAATAATCAAAATCTAATCCACAGAAGAAAGGGTAAACATAATGTGGCATATGATAGATGGATGGTGGTGCATCTGGCTGAGTGCACATATCACAATACACAAGGACCCATGTTTGAGCCCCTGGTCCCCACCTGCAAGGGGGAAGCTTTCTGAGTGGTGAAGCAGTGTTATAGGTATCTCTCCTTCTCTCTGTCTCTCTCCCTTTCTATCACCCTTTCCCTATCAATTTCTGGCTGTCTCTATCCAATAAAGATAATTTTAAAAAGATATTATACAGTCTTTAAAAGGGAGAAAATTCTGACACATTCTACAACATGACTAAACCTTGACCATATTAATGGTATATAAAATGTCAGTCACAAAAGACAAATACCGTATGAGTAGATATATTTGAGGTTAGTAGACTAATCCCACAACCAGATGCATAAAGTATAATGGTAGTTCTCTGGGATTAGGAGTAGGAGAGAACAAGCAAATAGGGTCTAATGACTTTACATTTTCGAGTTTAGAGAGAATGAGAAGTTCCGATAGAGGCTGCATAATAGTGTGATGTGCTTAATGCCAGTAAAATGTGCATCTGAAAATGGCTGAGATGATGGACTTTATCTTATGCTCATTTACCACAAAAAATACATATTCTTTAGAGATTACAAATAACATGTGAAACACTCCAAAGTACCATATGATCTTATGTCCCCAAATTCCCACTTCTCAGCTTTAGATCCCTAGTGAAGGTTGTGCTGCTAATTAACTTCTCTAAGCCCAGCCTTTTAGCTAGTGGGTTAGTTCCAGGGATTTCCCTAATTTGCCTCCTCCAGAATTCAGTTTAGGGTATTTGTCAGCTTCTATTCAGGAGTTTCATCCTAGAGCAGCCACTCCAAAACAACTATTTACCAGGAAAAGTTATGAAGTCTGGGTCATGGTGGCATCTAAAACCACATGCTATCCTTGACTGAGATCTCTCTGATTAGAAATAAAAGTAGCCAAATGCCATTTCCCCTGCCTCAAAAACTTCATTTTCCAAGACAAATTAAATGAGAAAGAAAATTGAAGTAAGAAATTTACTAATTTCTTGGTCAACGAGTATCATGGTTAGCTGGCCCCTAGTTGAGGACTTATTTTCTATTAACAGCAAGTGAATACATGTAGGGACAGGGGAATAGATGATGGTACACCTGGTAGGGATATGTTACCATCCATGTACAAAGACCCAGGTCCAAACCCCCAGCCTTCACGTACAGTTATTTGCCATCATTTAGTTCCTGAAGCCAAACAGAATGAGAGGAGTTCATAATCAAGGTCAGAAGCATGTGGAACAGTGCTTCAGGTGTTTCCCCTTTTCCTCTTTTTGTCCTTATTTATCTCTGTCTCTTAACCTGTGTCAAAAAGAAAAGATGACTACCAGGAATGATGGAGTATGTCAGGCACTGAGCCCCCAGCAACAGTCTTGGATCTCACACAAAACGTAACTAACTTCCAATTCAAAAACTAATTGGTAGGACCTGTGAGATGTCTGTGCCCTAAATGGAGAGATGCTCAGTAAAAAATCCAGAATACTGGTACTTATCTTAATTGGATAATTCTGCATTCAAGGAAACAATACACATACGTTTAAATACCATGGACTCTGTGGATATTGCTCCCACTAAAATGATAAACTACTTCTGCTAATCTATAGCAATATTTTGGGGAAAGCTTTGCTCTCTAGAAAAATATATTCTATCCTTGCTAAGATGTTAAGAAAGCCAATAATGTACACTCAGAAACCCACAATGGAACTGACTGCCTTCAGGAAAAAACGAAAATTTCTTAGGCTACCATGTGAATCTTTTCTCAACTTAAATCTTTCTTCTTAGCGTTTCTATATTTGTCTTTCAAAATTCTCTATTCTACCGCAACCATACTGGTGGCTTATCCTAAGACCCAGCACATGTATTCACTTTGAGCACTGCCATTCATCATACAAGTCTTCCTACTATCCATTCCACTCAACCAAATCCTATATCCTAAAGCACACAGCTCAGACCCCACATCCAGTACCTTCTATAAATCTCACATAGAAAGGATTGTTCCTCTTCTTTGATGATTTCAATTCTAACAGCATCTTCTATTTTAATTTCCATTACAATCCATTCCAAATATAACCCATTTGTCAGTTCCATGTGGCATCACTTCTATCATTGTTATAAACTTAGTCTGTCTTGGTATCTTTTATTTGTTATGTATATATTTATGCATTAATGTCATATCTTCCCACAACCAATAATATTCTTGACAACTGGACATATTTGCTAGACTTCTGGGAAGCCAGAAGGCATCTCATATGTGCCTTTACACATCCGAGGCAATCAATAGAGATGTGGGACTTTAAATTTACTTAATTCCTCAGAGTTTTAAGCTATCAAAGTGACTAAGAATGTCCTTGCTCATTAGCATGGCCCTGCTCTACTTGCTGACACTTGTGATTTTTCTTAAGTAGGGCATCTTTCTAAGGGGAGTCAGGGAGGAAGAAGTCAGCAATTGATTCTTCCTCAGCAAGTATGCTGGCAGAACACAGGTAACACCTCAGCATTTCTCATTAATCTGGGAACACTGATACAATATTTATCTGAATAGTGATGATTAGTAGTTAGATACTTTCTGAGATCTCACAAATTGTTTTGGCAAGCCATTAGGTAAGTGTCATTACTCCCATTTTACAGATAGAAAGCCAGTGTAACTCAACTGGGGTCACACATAAAGACAAGGATAGTTCCAAGTATGTATATGTGCAAATAAATTCCAGAGGCAATAATATTAAGCATTAGTTGGTAATAAAGATAGTAATTTCATTTGACATAGTTAATCATGATCTCCACAAAGTGAATATTCTAAGAACTTCACACTTACATAGAGCATTTTATTTTTATATGAAGAATGGTTCAAGGGGCCAGGTGGTGGCACACCTGGCTAAGTGCACATGTTACAGTGCACAAGCACCTGAGTTCAATCCCCTGGCCCCCACTTGCAGGGAGAAAACTTCATGAGTGGTAAAGCAGGGCTGCAGGTGTCTCTCTGTCTCTTTGCTTTTCTCTCTCTCCTTTCCCTCTAAATTTCTTCCTGTATCTATCCAATAATAATATAAAATAAAACAAAAAAGAATAATTCAAGTAAATGGTTGTCAATATTTCTATTTCTTACTTTGTTTGAGGTGACTTAGGATAGTATACACTGTATGTCCTCTCACTCTCCTTATGACAGGGTAAGTGAGAAAAAGCACAGAAATTCACATACCTACATCTCCCAAATTCAAATGCTTCTATAAAGAAACCAAACTTTAGGGACTGGGAGGTAGTGCAGCAGGTTAATAATATGATGCAAGTGCACTATGATGCAAGTGCACGGACCAACATAAGAATCTCGGTTCAATCCCACATCTCCCCACCTGCAGCGGGGTAGCTTCACAGGTGATGAAGCAGGTCTGCAGGTATCTTTCTCTCCTCCTCTCTGTTTTCCCCTCCTCTCTGGATTTCTCTCTATACTATCCAACAACAATGACAGCAATTAACAACAATAATAATAACAGCAACAATGACAGCAAGGACAACAAAAGGGGGAAAAATTGAGAGAGGGCTTATATTTTCCCCAATCCTGGAACCTCTAGGGTGGGGGTCATTTTCCTGCATGCTTCTCTCAATTCATACCAAATGATATTGTATCTGCTGATCTCAACCTAATTAACGCAATGAGTACCACCTCAGCATGCTTCACTTCAGGCTGTGTCCAGAGATGTCAAGTGTGGAATGTCAACTCTTCAGCCTCATTACTCAGGTGAGAGCTTTCCTTTCATAGGATTCTCTAATTTCATTCCAGGTGGTTCACTTCCTAACAAAGTCCCCAAACCTAGATATAGACCAGGTACCATGAGATAGGGCATATGTTCCCATGTATTCATATAATAGGGAAAAATATATACCTCAAAGCAAAAGTGCACAATTGTCTGCAATGAATCAGTATATGCAGCAAGCAAGCAGAAAAACCTAAAAAGACACCATAAAGTTCCTAATGAAATAGTATCTACTTAGAGTTAGATATCCTCTTCATCTACTTCCTATTACACTTCCTTCAGTCACTACAAAGATAACCTTATTAAAGTAAGGACTGCAAAAGCTGAATAAGAGCAAGAGACTGGCATACTTTAATGATGACTCTTTAGTCATTATCAGGCCAGCCCATCAGCTGGGGCCCTAGTCAGGGGGTCCTGAGATTCCCAAACAGACATGATGGGCCTAGACCTCAAATAAATCCCTCTCTCTATTGTTACTGGCCATCTCTGTTAGGAATAACACAATAGACCCCTCAGTGGGCCCCCATAGGACCTTGCCCTCAACTTGGATCAACAACAGTAGAGACTGTTCCATTTTCCTAAGGGAGGCTGGGCAACATACTCTATCTTCCACCTGAGGAAGATGGGTTCTGAAATTGAGGCAGCTTAGAACATTCCTACTCATGACCATAGAATGTGAGCTCAGATCTACAAGGATGCAGAGGTCACATAGGCTCCTAAGCTGAATATGGGCCCAGATCAGATCAAATCAATGGGGTTTACAGTCAACAACATTTATACACCTTTCCCATATTTGGGAGCTATTCTTTTCCCTGATCCAGCTTCCTGGTCCTTTTTCCAGCTGTGAAGTTATCTTCCCAGACTAACTTGGGTCCACCTGCATATCAGATGTCAGGCTCAGAAAACAAAACAAAACAAAAACAACACTAATATGGTCATGGGCCCTTTGGAATATAACTAAAATAGGCCTACTAACTATCTACAAAATGGAGACCCCCCCAAATCTTCATCTGCACTATTCTAGCCTTTAGGATCATGATTAGTCAACAATTTGTTTGGCTTTATCTGTTAACTCTTCTTTCAGCAACCAGGTTCCAGATGCTAGCATGATGCCAACCAGACTTCCCTTGGCATATGAACCCACCAATGTGTCCTGGAGCCCCGATTCCCCAGAGCCCCAACCCAACAGGGAAAGAGAGAGATAGGCTCAGAGTATGGATTGACCTGTCAACATCCATGTTCAGTGGGGAAGCAATTACAGAAGCCAGACCTTTCCCCTTCTGCATCCCATAATGTCCCTTGGTCCATGCTCCCAGAGGGATAAAGAATAGGAAAACTATCAGGGGAGGGAATGGGATACAGAGCTTTAGTGGTGGGAATTGTGTGGAGTTGTGACCCTCTTATCCTATGGTTTTGTCAGTGTTTCCTTTTTATAAATAAAAATTATTTAAAAAAAGTAAAGAAACCAAACTTTCCCTCATTAAATTAAAAGAAACTAAGAAAGTAATAGAGATGGTATCTGCAGCCTAGAAATAAAATACTCATTGAACTATTTATAAAATGCTATATGTAATGGCAACATTTTTAACTGAGTTTAAAACAAACATTCTTACAGGCTAGGGATATGGATCAATCTGCTAACACCCATGTACCGCAGAGAAGCAATTACAGAAGCCAGAATCCCCACCATAATTATGCACCCCATAACAAATTTTGGTCCATACTCCCAGCAGGGGAGAAATGATGGGGAGAAATGATAGGGAGAAAGGAAGAAAAAGCTCAAACTCCAACTCCATCAGGACCCAGAGAGTGATGATGACAAAAGGAAGGACAATCAGAAGTAGTAATAGTAGTAGGTGTGACTGGGAAAAGAAGAAAAGATGAGACCATGGGAACAACAGGCAAATATATACAAATATAGACAGATAGTTGTAGAAATAATAGTTAACCCCTACCTGTGATCTTGGGAGAACTACTAAAGTTTCCAATGGAGGGAATGGGAACACAGAACTCTGGTGGTAGGAATGGTGTGGAATTATACCTCTGTTATCTTATAATTTTATAAATCAGTATTAAATCATTAATAATAATAAAACTTCTTTTCATTTTATTTAACTGTTATCATTCAAGATGGGTATCTTTAGTACATTCTTGCTAGGTGCTTAACTTTGCTTTCCATCAGATATATAGCTGACATTACTCTCACCTACTTCAATGTCTCCTACATAGACAGTAAGTTTCAAGATAATCATGCCTTTTGTAGTGAAAGCCTAGTTCCTATAATATTAGGAAGTTTCTGATAGAGATCTATATAGATATGAGGGCACATGTTCCACTAACTGAAATAATGTTGCTAACAGTCAATGTCAAAGGCCCAGGCAGTGGCATACCTGGTTAAGTATACATGTTACCATGCACACGAAACCAGGTTGAAGCCCCTGGTCCCACCTGCAGGGGGAAGCTTCACAAGTGCTGAAGCAGTGTTGCAGCTTTCTCTCTCTCTCTCTCTCTATCTATCTTTCTTTCTCTCTCTCTCCCTCTCAATTTATCTCTGTCCTATCAAAATAAATAAATAATGTTTTTAAAACGTTAGAGAAAAAAAAACTGGCGGAACACTTTCCTACCTAAACCTCAAGGACATCTTTGATGATATAAAACCAATTTCAAGGAAGACTAAAGCAGAAACAAATCAGTGGGACTACATCAAATTAAAAAGCTTCTGCACCACCAAAGAAACTATCACACAAACAAGGAGACCCCTCACAGAATGGGAGAAGATCTTCACATGCCATACATCAGACAAGAGACTAATCACCAAAATAGACAAAGAGCTCAGAAAACTTAGCAACAAAAAAGCAAATGACCCCCATCCAAAAATGGGCAGAGAATATGAACAGAACATTCACTACAGAAGAGATCCCAATGGCTAACAAACATATGAAAAATTGCTCCAAGTCACTGATTGTCAGAGAAATTCAAATAAAGACAACACTAAGATACCACCTCTCCTCTGTGATAATGGCATACATCAAAAAGGACAGCAGCAACAAATGCTGGAGAGGCTGTGGGGACAGAGGAACCCTTCTGCACTGCTGGTGGGAATGTATACTGGTCCAGCCTCTTTGGAGAGCAGTCTGGAGAACTCTCACAAGACTAGACATGGACCTTCCATATGACCCAGTAATTCCTGTCTTGGGGATGTACCCCAAGGACTCCATAACACCCAACCAAAAAGATATGTGTACACCTATGTTCATAGCAGCACAATTTGTAATAGCTCAAACCTGGAAGCAACCCAGGTGCCCAACAACAGATGAGTGGCTGAGAAAGCTGTGGTATATATACACAATGGAATACTATGCAGCTATTAAGAACAATGAACCCAACTTCTCTGACCCATCTTGGACAGAGCTAGAAGGAATTATGTTAAATAAGCTAGGTCAAAAAGATAAAGATGATTATGGGATGACCCCACTCATCAACAGAAGCTGAGAAAGAAGAACAGAAAGGGAAACTAAAAGCAGGATCTGACTAATCTGGAGTAGGGCACCAAAGCAGAAACCCTGGGGTGAGGGTGAGGGTGAATATTTGGCTTCCTGGGGCAGCGGGGTGGTGGTGACGGTGGTGGTGGGTGGGTGGTGCGGTACAGTTTTTTGGTGGTGGGAATGGTGTTTACGTACATTCCTAATAATTTGTAGTCATACAAGTCACAATTTAATTAATATGAGAGGGGAAAATTGATTATATGTCTCAAACTTTTTAAAGCACAGACTGAGCCTTTTTAATACATAGGCTGAGTCTTTGATATGTTGATTCTCTCTTTTTTTTTTTTGAGAGGGTTCATGTGATGAATGTTTTATTACACCAAGGAACCATTATAAAAATTAATTAAAAGCCAAAAAAGCCTAGACCAAGCAGAACAGAAACAACGGGTGGCACAGCTATATATGAATAATGTTAAAGGACATAAAGGATTTTTCAATATATATATATATGAATATGAATAAGTTATATATAAATAATGTTAAAGGACAAAGGGATTTTTCAAAGTTAACCCAATTTTTCAAAGTTAAACCTAAATATAGACCAGGTCCCCTGAGATAGAGCATATGTTCACACGTATCCATAAATTAGGGCAAAATATACTCCTGAAAGCAAAAGTATACAATAGTCTGCAGTGAGTACCCCCCAACACTTCATCTGCACTATTTCAGCCTTTAGGTCCATGATTGTTCAACAATTTGTTTTGACTTTGTATGTTAACTCTCTTTTCAACCACCAGGTTCCAGATGCTATCATGATGCCGACCAGGCTTCCCTGGACTGAAGACCCCACCAATATGTCCTGGAGCTAAAGTAGGAAGTAGAAGTACACAAGAGCATGCAGGGAATACCCCCCAACACTTCATCTGCACTACTCCAGCCTTTAGGTCCATGATTGTTCAACAATTTGTTTGGCTTTGTATGTTAACTCTCTTTTCAGCCACCAGGTTCCAAATAATGTGATTATAACAATTACTATCTATTGTCTTCTTGAACCCTAAGACAGCAGGAACTTCACATTTCCACTATAGAGCCTATATTCCCCCCAGTCCTGGATCCTTAGGGTGGGGTGCACTTTTTTTCATGCTTCTCTCAATTCCTACCAAATAATATTGCATCCACCAATCCCAACCTAATCAATTCAATGAGTACCATCTCAGCAAGCTTCATTTCAGACTGTGTCCAGAGACATCAGGCATGGAATGTCAACTCTTCAGCCTCATTACTCAGGTAAGACCTTTCCTTTCATGGTATTCTCTAATTCCATTCCAGGTGGTTCACTTCCTAACAAAGTCCCAAAACCTAGATATAGACCAGGTACCCTGAGATAGAGTATATGTTCACACATATCCATAAATTAGGGAAAAATATATTCCTGAAAGCAAAAGTACACAATAGTCTGCAGTGAGTACCCCCCAACACTTCATCTGCACTATTTCAGCCTTTAGGTCCATGATTGTTCAACAATTTGTTTGGCTTTGTATGTTAACTCTCTTTTCAACCACCAGGTTCCAGATGCCAGCATGATGCCAACCAGACATCCCTGGACAAATGACCTCACCAATGTGTCCTGGAGCTCCACTTCCCCAGAGCCCCAACCTACTAGGGAAAGAGAGAAGCAGGCTAGAAGTATGGATTGACCAGTCAACGCCCATGTTCAGCAGGGAAGCAATTACAGAAGCCAGACCTTCTACCTTCTGCATCCCCCAATGACCTTGGGTCCATACTCCCAGAGGGATAAAGAATAGGAAAGCTATCAGGGGCGGGGATGGGATACAGAGATCTGGCAGTGGGAATTGTGTGGAGTTGTACCCCTCTTATCCAATGGTTTTGTTAATGTCTCCTTTTTTAAATAAATAAAAAAATTTTAATTACAAACAAATATTCAATGTCACATATTAAAGAGCTTCCAATAGACATCTAAAGGAAGCACAAGGGAAGAGCAGAATTTACTGAGAGAGCACTGTACTTGAATCTAGTTTCATTTAAAATTAAAAACCTTATACAGTATGATAGCAATAAATAAATATCAGTGTCTTATCAATAGGAAAACTTGAATAACTATATTATAGTTTCTGTTTCTACTTAGGAAAATATTAAATTATAGGGAATCCATTTTGGATGTCTCTATAGGAATTTTTAAAAAATATTTTATGTATTTGCTTACTGGTTAGAGACAAAGAAATTGAGAAGGAACAGCAAGATAAATATTGAGAGACAAAGAGATGCACATGTAACACTGCCTCACTGCTTATGATGTTTTCCCTATAGATGGATACCAGAGGCTTGAACCTGGGTCCTTGAGCATTATAACTTGTCTCTCTGCCAAGTGTGCCAACACCTGACCCCAAATATGGGTACTTTGTGTCCTTCAATTTCCATTGTCTTCTGGACATGGGTACCATGTGAGAAACTTCTCCTAAAATTTTGTCCAGAAAAGTAATGCCTTTCTTAATAATTGAAATCGTTTTTGTGAGAAACAATGAAAACTAGTCGTGTTTCTCATTTTACTTTAACCATCAGGTAGCTCAGTGTGAATTTGCAAATCAGTTTTATTTGTATCTATGTTAACCACACATAGAATTCTACACTACATAGAATTTCATGACTCCTTGGGCCATTTATCAATGTATATAGCTTTTCAGTTCTATATTCTTCCTCTTGGTGTCTTCCCTAAAGGCATATATATGGGCCATTTAAATGTATTTTCCATTGTCAGCAAGCACTGTGTTAAACTTTGTCAGAAGAAGTCTTTGGAGAGACATTTCTGGAGAATATATTTTGCTCCCTGGATCTAGTACTTGCTCTCCAGACTTTGGCAAGGATCTCAGATTCTCCAGGGTGCTCAAACATTCCAGGTGCCTTCTCCAGGGCTCAGCACCAGCAGCAGAGCCATCCACTCCAGGTTAGATTTTGTGAAAACATAAATGAACCACAAAATGTTCAGAGGTTAGTACAAAGAATAACAAAATCATTAGAGACCTATGGTAGTAGCTGTTAATGACTGTGCTTCTCAAATCAAAGCTTCTTTTTCCTAGCTGTTTTTTTTGAAATTCAAAGGCTAGAAGCTGATTCCAGAGATAGGAAACACAGAAAGAAGGATGGAGATAGATGCGGATACTTATAATAAGAACAGATGAACAGTCCAGAGCTGGAGATGACAGTAGGAAAGGCTAATAAATATTGTAATGAGTAAGCAGTAAAACCTTAGACCAAATGCCCAGGGTGGCTCATAGTTAAAAACTTTCCAGGTTAATCATCAAATCTATTACTGCTGCTCAGAAGACCAAGAGACTCATGTGGTAAAAGGAACTGAAAGCCCAAAATTCACTGCGTACTAATTTATATGTTACTGAGCAATACTTTAACCTCAGTATTATAACAATGCCTACCTGCAGGATGCCATAAGGACAAAAAGAAGCACAGAATACAATGTCCTTATCAAAGTAATGGCACATAGAGAGTCTTAGAAAATGCAATTACCTTCTCCCTTTATATTAGTCTCTTAGAGTTGCCTTAACAAAGTGCCATAAGTTATGAAACTTAGAACAACAGAAACATACTGTCTCACAGTACTGTAGACAGGAAGTTAAAGTCAACATTAAGGCTTAAGTTTCAACCTGCTTTCACGAAAATCTGTAGAATACAGAGCCTTCTTCCTTGCCTCCTCCAACTTCTGGTAAGTCCAGGCACTCCTTGGTTTGTGGCAGCATAATTTTTATCTCCATCCTCACATGGTGTTCCTCCTATCATACTGCCATTCATCTTGTCTGAATTTCCTTTCTTAATAAGGATATCAATCATACTGGCTTGGGGACTCCCATTTAGATCTCATCTAACCAGATTAACTCTCCAAAAACTCCAGATAAAGTCACATTAGGACATACTAAGATTAGGACTTCAACATATCTTGGAGTGGGAAGCACGATTCAACCTATAACCTCCCTCCTTATTTTTACCTAGAGGTAGCAGACTAGTATTCTTCCTGTGCAATTAAACTACCCAGCTAGCTATTTAGAGTATGAAATTTCTGCTTTATAGTTTATAAAGTTCCTAACTCCCCTCTACCTACCACTTTCTGGGTTCTGTTCATTGATGTTCAATATTATTCCCTGCAGCCTCTCTTGGTCTCTCTTCCAGTCTTCTCACCCCATTGCCTATCTCACATCACTAGTCCTGCTCTCACCAGACATTCTTCTCTTTCCTTTCCTCTTAACTTTTTCTGGTCCTTTATCTCAAAGGTGTATAAACACACAGCAAATTCATTAAAATCTCTATACTCTGACAAATCTTTTTGTACAAGTTGACCCTTGTACAAAAGAAATATGAACTGTGTCAATCCACTTATACATCAGTCGGGCTCAGATCCTGCAAGACAAATTCACTATTCCCAGTGGCCATTCTTTCCTTTTAAAAAATAAATGATAGAGATTATAGAGACAGAGAGAAATAAAGCTAGAAGGAGAGAGAGGGGGAGAGAGAGAGACCTGCAGCTTGCTCCATTGCTCATGAAGCTTCCCCCCTGCAGGTGGGGACTGGGGGTTCAAACCCATGTCCTCGCATATGGTAACTTGGGGACTTTACTGATTGCACCCTCCCTCAGATGAATATCTTGTCAATAAATATTATTAGTGCATGAACCAATATGCCTATAAATATATTTTTCACATTATATTTTCATTTCTGATGATAGTATCAGTGATGTTTATAACACTATGGTTTTTTTTCATGTAAGACAACACTGATATGGTTACTGATAGACAATTGATCTTGTAAACAATGTAAACTCGTTATCAATAAATAAATTACAGTACTATACATGTATTTTCTCTTCCTTATGTACATTTCTTTTCTCTAGTTTCCTCTACTATAAGAATGTAAGAGTACATGTAAGGGAGGGGTTGAATAGCATAATGGTTATGCAAAGAGACTCTCCTGCCTTATGTTCTGAAGCCTCATGTTCAATCCCCTGCAACACCATAAGCCAAAGTTGATCAGTGCTCTGATAAAATAAATAAATAAAATATATAATACATAAAAAGTAAATGCTAGCAAACTAATTGCTTAAGTTACTGGTACAGTTTCTGTGGTCAACAGGCTATTATTACTTAAGTTTATGGTGGGTGTTCAATGGTCATAATCAGAATTTTTACTGCACAGGGGGTTCAGTTCCCCTTAACCCCATATAGTTCAAATGACAAGAGTAATATGAATTCACTTTCATAAAGTGACAGCAGTGGCACAATCGGTTAGCGTGCGGTACTTATACATAAAGTGACAGCAGAATAGTTCTGATTATGCCATATTGGTGTAAAAGTTTATGATTAATATACCTAAAGTGATTAGAATAGTTCCTGATATGATAGTGTCATAGTATATACTGATGTTATTGTTATTATTAGTGAGTAAAAAAAAAGTCCAGGAATGTGGAGAGGAGGAAAGGAGGAAGGTCTAGATAACTATAAATTGAAGGCTCCAGAAAGACAAGGTTGAAGTAGAGGAGAGCCTAAGAAAAAAAACAGACCATGAACAGAAAGAGTATCAAGCAGAACTAGCTACTCATGAGACACAAGCATGAATAGGACAGCTGTACAGAAACTGTCCATGTTCTAGGCAGAAGGCACTTACCAAAACTCACTGACAGCCTAGTGTTAAACTGGGATCATCCTAACTCTCTGGTACTGAACAAAAGCTATTTTCTAGGTGCTTCCCTGAAACCAGAGACATGATTAAATATAATGGGGAGAAATTTTCATAAACTGGAAAGTGAGAGTGTCCCAGAATCTCTGAAGCTAATAGAGATAAATAGGGAGCACATGGCAGTGGAAACTAGGTGTCCTGGATTTCCAACAAGAACCCAAATACATCTGCAGGTTTGCTTCACTGATTGCAAAGTTTTTTCCTTACTTGTGAAGCTCCCCCACACCTTCCCCCTCCCCCACATGTGAGGAGCAAGAGCTCAAATCCAGATCCTTGCACATTGCAAAGTGTACACTTAACCAGGTGTGCCACCATCTGGTCCCCTTATCCCTTCTCTTCTGATAAAAAAATTATTTTTTGTTTGTGAAAGATTTCCCATTTCATTGTGCATTGTTTCAAGAAAACCGGATGAATTCTCCCATCTCCAAAAATGAATATGTCACTTAATTCTCAGAAGTCAGATTACCTACCTCACTTGGTCACAATGAAGGGATCATAGAAATTATAAAGTTGATGGCAGCCTTAGTACAAACTGCAAGGACTGACACAAAGATCCCAGTTCAAGCCCCAGATCCCCACCAGCAGTGGGGGTTGGGTCCCTTCATTGGCAGTGAAGCAGGTCTGCAGTTGTCTATCTTTCTATCCTCTCTCTATATTCTCTTCCTCTCTAAATTTCTCTCTGTTCTATCCAACAACAATGATAATAACAGTAACAACAATAAATGAAAAAAATGATGATAGCATTCTCCATGAAATAACCCTGAAACTCAGATGGAGGAGGAGGGAGGGAAGGTGAGAAGAAGAGAAAGGGAGGGAGGGAGGAAGGGAAAAGGGTATCTTTTTGTTGTGAAAGCTAAATGAGAAAAGTGAAAGCTTACAATCTTGAGACATTGTCTTTAAGAGAGATAGTAATTCCCAATGATATTAACTAAATCATCCTACAAAACCATTCATCCCTCAAAAAGCCCACTTATCTGAACCAATAAATATTTTCTTCTGTTTAAAGTATCTTGCAACTGAAAGTGCTAAATAATTCAGACATCAGTCTTGGGATTCCCAAGGCTCCTGTGAGGCACAATTAAGAGGTTCATAGTATTAATGCTGAGTCTACACTCAATAGGGAACACAACTGCAGAAAGATAACAATGGATAACAGTACATTGGTAGGTGCTATAAGACCTGACTACTGACCCATGTTAGCTGTGCCCCAGGAAGACTCCAGAGACCTCAAATAATTTCATCCACCTGCTATTTGCTTTCTGAAATGCCATCTGTGACATTGGAAGGGGGTAGGGAGGGCAGAGAAGGTTTGCACAGCCTTTTGAGAATATAATGAGTCTAATCAATCCTCACTTAAAGGCAAGTGAAAATACTTGCCTGCAACTTCAGGGGGTTGCAGACTCACTGAAACTCCAACTATACTCCTTTTTCAAAGGTTTTAGGAATCCTTAGCTTCATTTTAGGTAGAAAGCAGTTGCTGTAGAGGCCAGGTGATGCACCTGGTTGAGTGAATATGTTACAATGCACAAGGAGCCAGGTTCCAGCACTGGTCCCCACCTGCAGGGAGAAGCTTCACAAGTGGTGAAGCAGGTCTTCAATGCTTCTTTATCTCATCCTCCCTTCTCAATTTCTCTCTGTCTCTATCCAATAATAAATAAATAAATGATAAAAATGAAAGGAATTTCTGGCCTTGGTACAAGAAAGATCTTATCCCAAAAAGAACTGAATGTGGAGAGGAAATAGAAGGAAGAGCACTATTGGCAAAAGAAGAGAAAAGAAGGGGCTGGAATCTGCAGACTGGCATTTCAACAAACTCCATAAACTGATCACATTATCAGGTACCTGGAACTTGAGGATTTCTTTTATTTTTATTTATAAAAAGGAAACATTGACAAAAAACACAAGATAAGAGGGGTACAATTCCACACAACTCCCACCACCAGAACTCTGTATCCCATCCCCCCCCATAGATTTCCTATTATTTATCTCTCTGGGATAAATGAACCCAGGGTCATTATGGGATGCAAAAGGTGGAAGGTCTGGCTTCTGTAATTGCTTCCCCGCTGAACATGGGCATTGACAGGTCGATCCATACTCCCAGCCTGTCTCTCTCTTTACCTAGTGAGGTGAGGCTCTAGGGAAGCGGGGCTCCAGGACATATTGGTGGGGTTGTCTGCTGAGGAATGCAGCTAAACCTTCTCCCCATTTAGTCAGCTTTTCCAAAGTGATCTACCCCATTTTTTATTTAAGAAAGGAGACATTAACAAAACCATAGAATAAGAGGGGTACAATTCTGATCCTTTTTTACAATACCCTTAGCCCACCTTCATGTCAGCTGTAGTGCTCTGGCAAAAATTAGTAAAGTCATTGACCCCTTAGAATATACCTAAAATAGACTTCTTAGCTTCTTCCACCATCAAGACCCCAAATTTCATGTGTTATACTTTTACTTTTAGGTCCCTGATTGTCGTTTTCGACGGGTTAGGTTGTTTTCGCCGGGCTGGCTTCACGGGCAGGTAACAGATGACCCGGGACTCATGGCTGGGTTGTAGGCAGTATCTCTTTATTCATGCAGGACGCAGCACAATCTAAGACGAGCTAAGCTAAACTCAAGGTAAAGTACAGTAAAACTCACAATGCTGTCTTTATATATACTTGCCAAGTAAGGTGGAAACAGGATGTGACATAGAGAGGATGGAGAGAAAAGTGACTGGTGAAAATCAGGGTGTGATAAAGAAGGGATCAGGGTGTGACAAGGAGGGGGGTGGAGCAAAAACATATCATGAAACTGGGGATTGAACCAATGCCCTGGAGGGAGGTGCTTATTAACAGCGGTTATGTAAATAAAATAGTGTTAAGCAGGGAGGATTTAAACCAAATGAAACAGAAGGGGTCTCATGCATACCAACAATTCCCCCTTTCTTTTTAACTAATGGCCATTGTGGGGTGAACAGAAACGTATATCGTACAGGCATTTTCAAAAGAACTGGCATAAGACATGGAAAACAAAATAGGCGAGCAGCAATAACCAATGTGATGTCAAGGGGAGCTTTTCTTGCCTCAAAGGGCAAGGCCTAGCAGGCGAAAGGGCATTTCTTGCCTCTGGGAGCGCTTCATGCCTCTGGGGGCATCTCTTGCCTCAAAGGGCGTTTCCTGCCTCTGTGGGCATCTCTTGCCTCTTGGGGTGCTTCATGCCTCTGTGGGCATAACCTAATAAGGAGGGGGAGTTTTCTGCCTCTGGGACAGAGCCTGCAGGTGAGGGGACATGGTCTATAAAGTCTCAAGGCAATTGGCTGAAGTTAGTCTTTGAGAAACACAGCAGTGTGTACCAGTAAGTCCGATGGAGGTGTCAGTCCAAAGTAGCTGACCACAGAAGAAAATGCCGGAGGATAAAACGCTGCACGTCTGTCTCGATGGGGAATGTTGGCCACCAGAATTTTGCTTTTCTGTAGAGAGTGATCTTTGGAGTCTGTGAATCTGTTTCTTCAGGTCGTGCCAGGTCACCTCATTGGTTTCCGGGGGCGATGTCAGAGAACAGGATCCAAATGGATTTCCAGGAATTCCATTTGAGTAGATGCTTTTTCATGTGAAGACTTTGACAGCTGAAATTCACTTACTTGTCAAACAAAACTTGTAGCAGATTAGAAGTTTACTATAATTGATAACTCCATTATAATTGGAAGTCGTTTCTAGTATGATTTTAAGGTTGTTTAAACAGTTTAAACTCAATAATATGTGGAAAGGTAAACAGAAGAACCACGGTTAAAAGCCTCAGGCATGAGAATAATTAACATAATCATTGCACTATCTGCCCCACCCATAACTCATACCGTTTTGAGGATTAAACATTTCAGATTTATGTCAAGACGTAAAAGAGAAATCAAAGGAGGGAAAAAACAATTTTTTGGATTGTTTCCGGATGTCTCTAGAAATCATGGCTGCGTCCAGCATTTTTTTTAAAGTCAATGTCAAACAAAAATTCAGTCATTCAAATCATTCTCTTATGAAACGCAACTTGAACCAGATTATCAAGATCTCACCATGTAGGATTAAGAATCCCCGGAGGGCGACCTAGTCCAAAAAGGTCCTCGAAATTCCATTTAGGGTGTTTCTGACTGTTCCTGCTGGATTGCTTCAGGCACCCATTTTTAAAAGCGTCTTCCCATCGAAGAAAGAATCCAATCAGGAGAGTAGAACTAACCACGTATCTCCATACTTGGGAACTGCCAGGGTACTTGAGAATGTTCTTCAAATTAGAGTAGTCCTTCTCCATGGGAAACATGCGAGAAGAAGTCCAGAAAGTCCCAGGGGAAATCCCCATGCATGTCCCAAGGTCTACGATCATGGTCATAAAGAACCAAACTGTGGCCTGGAGCAAAATGTAGTCCTTTTCCTCAGGAAACATGGGAGAGGGAATCCAGAAAGTCCAAGGAGAAATCTCCGTGCATCTCCCAAGCTCTATGATCCCGGTCATAAGAAACCAAAGTTCCCGGTCAGGGAACCGAAATGTGGCCCAGAGTAAAATGTTCCAGAGACAGACTAACTGTCTCATGATGAAACAGTAGAAGCTTTGGCAAACCTCTTCATAAGTAGAAAGGCAACCCATGGTGGATGGGTAGCCAAGTTTACTTATCTGGACGATGGGTGGGTAGGGTCCCACGTTGATGCTGGTCCATGTTTCAGGGCTTATTTCAGTCCCTGTTCAGGTGCCATATGTTGTTTTCGACGGGTTAGGTTGTTTTCGCCGGGCTGGCTTCACGGGCAGGTAACAGATGACCCGGGACTCATGGCTGGGTTGTAGGCAGTATCTCTTTATTCATGCAGGATGCAGCACAATCTAAGACGAGCTAAGCTAAACTCAAGGTAAAGTACAGTAAAACTCACAATGCTGTCTTTATATATACTTGCCAAGTAAGGTGGAAACAGGATGTGACATAGAGAGGATGGAGAGAAAAGTGACTGGTGAAAATCAGGGTGTGATAAAGAAGGGATCAGGGTGTGACAAGGAGGGGGGTGGAGCAAAAACATATCATGAAACTGGGGATTGAACCAATGCCCTGGAGGGAGGTGCTTATTAACAGCGGTTATGTAAATAAAATAGTGTTAAGCAGGGAGGATTTAAACCAAATGAAACAGAAGGGGTCTCATGCATACCAACAATTCCCCCTTTCTTTTTAACTAATGGCCATTGTGGGGTGAACAGAAACGTATATCGTACAGGCATTTTCAAAAGAACTGGCATAAGACATGGAAAACAAAATAGGCGAGCAGCAATAACCAATGTGATGTCAAGGGGAGCTTTTCTTGCCTCAAAGGGCAAGGCCTAGCAGGCGAAAGGGCATTTCTTGCCTCTGGGAGCGCTTCATGCCTCTGGGGGCATCTCTTGCCTCAAAGGGCGTTTCCTGCCTCTGTGGGCATCTCTTGCCTCTTGGGGTGCTTCATGCCTCTGTGGGCATAACCTAATAAGGAGGGGGAGTTTTCTGCCTCTGGGACAGAGCCTGCAGGTGAGGGGACATGGTCTATAAAGTCTCAAGGCAATTGGCTGAAGTTAGTCTTTGAGAAACACAGCAGTGTGTACCAGTAAGTCCGATGGAGGTGTCAGTCCAAAGTAGCTGACCACAGAAGAAAATGCCGGAGGATAAAACGCTGCACGTCTGTCTCGATGGGGAATGTTGGCCACCAGAATTTTGCTTTTCTGTAGAGAGTGATCTTTGGAGTCTGTGAATCTGTTTCTTCAGGTCGTGCCAGGTCACCTCATTGGTTTCCGGGGGCGATGTCAGAGAACAGGATCCAAATGGATTTCCAGGAATTCCATTTGAGTAGATGCTTTTTCATGTGAAGACTTTGACAGCTGAAATTCACTTACTTGTCAAACAAAACTTGTAGCAGATTAGAAGTTTACTATAATTGATAACTCCATTATAATTGGAAGTCGTTTCTAGTATGATTTTAAGGTTGTTTAAACAGTTTAAACTCAATAATATGTGGAAAGGTAAACAGAAGAACCACGGTTAAAAGCCTCAGGCATGAGAATAATTAACATAATCATTGCACTATCTGCCCCACCCATAACTCATACCGTTTTGAGGATTAAACATTTCAGATTTATGTCAAGACGTAAAAGAGAAATCAAAGGAGGGAAAAAACAATTTTTTGGATTGTTTCCGGATGTCTCTAGAAATCATGGCTGCGTCCAGCATTTTTTTTAAAGTCAATGTCAAACAAAAATTCAGTCATTCAAATCATTCTCTTATGAAACGCAACTTGAACCAGATTATCAAGATCTCACCATGTAGGATTAAGAATCCCCGGAGGGCGACCTAGTCCAAAAAGGTCCTCGAAATTCCATTTAGGGTGTTTCTGACTGTTCCTGCTGGATTGCTTCAGGCACCCATTTTTAAAAGCGTCTTCCCATCGAAGAAAGAATCCAATCAGGAGAGTAGAACTAACCACGTATCTCCATACTTGGGAACTGCCAGGGTACTTGAGAATGTTCTTCAAATTAGAGTAGTCCTTCTCCATGGGAAACATGCGAGAAGAAGTCCAGAAAGTCCCAGGGGAAATCCCCATGCATGTCCCAAGGTCTACGATCATGGTCATAAAGAACCAAACTGTGGCCTGGAGCAAAATGTAGTCCTTTTCCTCAGGAAACATGGGAGAGGGAATCCAGAAAGTCCAAGGAGAAATCTCCGTGCATCTCCCAAGCTCTATGATCCCGGTCATAAGAAACCAAAGTTCCCGGTCAGGGAACCGAAATGTGGCCCAGAGTAAAATGTTCCAGAGACAGACTAACTGTCTCATGATGAAACAGTAGAAGCTTTGGCAAACCTCTTCATAAGTAGAAAGGCAACCCATGGTGGATGGGTAGCCAAGTTTACTTATCTGGACGATGGGTGGGTAGGGTCCCACGTTGATGCTGGTCCATGT
Organism: Erinaceus europaeus; assembly: GCF_950295315.1. NCBI lineage: Eukaryota > Metazoa > Chordata > Mammalia > Eulipotyphla > Erinaceidae > Erinaceus > Erinaceus europaeus. The sequence continues at coordinate 93,200,763 of NC_080166.1, forward strand.
TTCAGGGCTTATTTCAGTCCCTGTTCAGGTGCCATATGTTGTTTTCGACGGGTTAGGTTGTTTTCGCCGGGCTGGCTTCACGGGCAGGTAACAGATGACCCGGGACTCATGGCTGGGTTGTAGGCAGTATCTCTTTATTCATGCAGGACGCAGCACAATCTAAGACGAGCTAAGCTAAACTCAAGGTAAAGTACAGTAAAACTCACAATGCTGTCTTTATATATACTTGCCAAGTAAGGTGGAAACAGGATGTGACATAGAGAGGATGGAGAGAAAAGTGACTGGTGAAAATCAGGGTGTGATAAAGAAGGGATCAGGGTGTGACAAGGAGGGGGGTGGAGCAAAAACATATCATGAAACTGGGGATTGAACCAATGCCCTGGAGGGAGGTGCTTGTTAACAGCAGTTATGTAAATAAAATAGTGTTAAGCAGGGAGGATTTAAACCAAATGAAACAGAAGGGGTCTCATGCATACCAACACCTGATTACTAAATAGCTTGTTCTGCTTTATATCTTAATGCTTTTCAGCCACCAAGTTGCAGACACTACCTCACTAATGTGTCCTGGACCCCACCCCTCTCCATAGCCCTAGCCCACTAGGGAAAGACAGAAACAGGCTGGTGGCATGAACTGACCTGTCAGTGCCCAGTTTGAGCCCCTACCTCCCCATCTGCATGGGAATTGCTTCAAAAGTGGTGAAGTAGGTCTGCAGGTGTCTATCTTTCTCTCCCCCTCTCTGTCTTCCCCTCCTCTCTCCACTTCCCTCTGTCCTATGGAAGGATGACATCAATAACAACAACAACAATAATAACTACAATAATAATAAAACAACAAGGACAACAAAAGGGGGAAAAAGCAAATAAAAAAAAATTAAAAGTTCCCTAACCACATAAGAGTATCATATAAAGGGGAAGCTTCATGATCTGTGTGGTGGACCTGTGTAGTGGTGTCTCACCCTCTAAGTCTCTCTCTAATATCTGGTGGGGGTAGTCCACCAGGAACTGCAGAATCACAAAGGTACAAACAGCCCCATATCTCCTCCCACACACCCCAGGGTAGCAACAGCTTCTGGATACCTTAATCTCACCAAACTAAAGTCTTAGATAAATTTCTCTTGCCATGAAAGATGTCAGGGATGGGCTGGGTGGTGGCACACCTGGTTAATCACACATTACCAAGCTCAAATAACCAGGTTCCAGGCCCCCCTTTCACACCTCCAGGGGGGGAACATTTCACAAGTGGCGAAGCAGATTTGCAGGTGTCTATCTTTCTCTTTCTCTCTCTGTCTCCCTCTTTCAATTTCTCTCTGTCCTATCTAATAAAAGTAGGGGGGAAAAGGGGGGTATTGGCCACTGGGAGCAGTGGATTTGCAGAGTCAGCACTAGTCTCGAGTGATAACCCTGGTGGCAAAAAGAAAAAAGAAAGAAAGAAAGAAAGAAGGAAATAAAGAGAGGGAGGGAGGGAGAAAAGGAGGAAGGAAGGAGGGAAGGAAAGAAGGAAGGGAGGGAGGAAGGGAGGGAAGGAGAAAGGGAGGGAGGGGGAAAAATGGTAGGGCGAACATCCACATTAGCAGGACTTAGAAAACTCTTTAAAATACACGTTTTACAAGTTAGAGCCTTTTGCCAAGGATAAGAATGGTCTTTCCTGTGCCATTTTCAATTTATGTTAAACAGAAAGCAGATAACAATTTGTGTTTGCCCAACTCTTCCACAGCCTTGAAAGCACTTTTCTTTATCTCTCTGTTTGTTTGAATATTGTTCTTGAGACCACAGAGAGAAACCAACACATTATATCTGCTCCCTAGCAATTGTGTCCCATTATTTCAATAAACTCCAAGTCATCTTCAATACCACTCCTACCACTCCCGCAGTTGCTGCCTAAAATTGAGGCTAGGTCCTCAAGTTCACTTCCAGGGTGTTGCTGTTGGTAGATGGGAATATTTTAAATATCCACCTTCATCTTAGAGAAAAAAAAACTCACCTTTATATGCAATTTTAATATCTTAAAAGCAGAGAATTAAACTAAGTTATTTAGTTTCACTTTGTTTTTGAAAGACTCATTTCAGTGCCAAAAATCTCTCAACTTGATCTGTTCTAATAGAAATCTCATTAAAACCTAAGAAACATAGGCCAGGTGGTAGTGCACTCAGTAGTGCACTCATGTTCCAGTATGCAAGGACCCTGGATCCCCACCGGCAGATGTTAAGCTCTGGAGCAGTGAAACAGTGTTCTCATTGTCTCTCTTTCTCTTCTGCTCTATCTCCCCCTTCTCTCTCAATTTCTCTCTGTCTCTAGTATAAAGATAGATAGATAGATGATAGATAGATAGATAGATAGATATTTCTTTTCAAGAAGTTCTAGTCATTCTTTAAAAAAAACTCAAGAAAAATTATGAGCAAAGAATTTACACCATCCAGTTCATATCAAACATGATAAAAATGCATACCGCTTATCTATATCAGGAACAACAAAACAGACCCCTTTGTGAGCCCCCATAGGACCCTGCCCTCAACTTGAATCAACAATGGTAGAGAATGTTCCATCCTCTGAAAGGAGGCTGGAAAACATACTCTATGCTACACCTAAGGAAGATGGGTCCTGATATTGGGGCAGCTTGGAATGTTCCTACTAATGTCCATAGAATGTGAGCTTGGATCTACAGCGATGCAGACTTCACATAGGCTCCTAAGCTGAATATGGGCCCCAGATCACATCAAATCGATGGGGTTTACAGTTAATATTTATACACCTTTCCCATATTTGGGAGCTACTCTCTTCCTTGATTCAGATTCTGATATACAGGATCCACCTGTATATCAGATTTCAGGCTCAGGGAAAAAAAAAAAATCTAGTATAGCCACAGGCCCTTTGGAATATAACTAAAATATGCCTACTAGTTATCTCCAGAACAGAGACCCCCAAAAAGAATTTTTAAAAAACCCTTCATCTGCACTACTCCAGCCTTTAGGTTCATTATTAGTCAACAACATATTTGGCTTTATATGTTAACTCTTTTCAGCAACCAGGTTCCAGATGCTAGCATGATGCCAACCAGACTTCCCTGGACAGAGGACCACACCAATGTGTCCTGGAGCTGTGATTACCCAGAACCCCACCCACTAGGAAAGAGAGAGGCAGGCTGGGAGTATGATCAACCTCTCAGTGCCCATGTTCAATGGGGAAGCAATTACAGAAGCCAGACCTTCCACCTTCTGCATCCCACAATGACCTTGGGTCCATACTCCCAGACGGTTAAAGAATAGGAAAGCTATCAGGATAGGGGATGGGATAGAAGTTCTGGTGGTGGGAATTGTTTGAAGCTGTACCCCTATTTTCCTATGTTTTTGTCAATGTTTCTTTTTATAAATAAAAAACATTTTTAAATACATACTAGAAATTTAGATGCCAGAATCTGTTTGATAAATGACGTATGTTAACATAGCCTTGGCACTGCATGTGGACCTCACTGCAGCAGATAAAAGGAAGATTAGAAAGTAAGCAAAGTTAGTATTGTATGTCCCCTCTCTATGTTTCATACCCTCTAATATCTTATAAAATTCCTAGGACACTTTTCTTCTTTCTCCACAGGCCCCATTTCCAAGTTGCCCATCTACATCAAAGAGCTCTGCACCCTGAACTGCCCACCTGGGATGGCAGTTTGGGGAGAGTTGTTGCAAGAACAAGCTCAGCCTGTTAAAAACAGAACCATGCCATAGAGATGTCAGGCACCATCTGGCAGGATGTTCTGCCTCTCCTTAGCAACTGCTCCCACATCCACATCTCTGGTTACCCTGCCTGCTTCCCTGGTTACCAAGGGTTCCCTATCTCTTGCACACCTCTGACATGACCCCACCTGTTCTCCCAGTAAAGTCTTAAAACTCTACAGAGGTGGATCCCAAGAGGTCTGATGCCTGCATTACAGAATGACTCTCAGAACCAACTCTATTTTTAACCCTGCTGCCTAATTCATGTTAAGCAGAACCCTAGCCCCAACATTCTAATGCAGTGTTAGAAAGCCTGGTCAGTTAACCCTCTTGATCTCATTCCAGGAGTACATTCCAATCCCCTGGAAGCCTTTAAAAATTCTTAACTGTCAGGCACTAGTTCCAGAAATTCAATTTCACAGGTCTAAGGTAGAGGAGCATTTTTTAAAGCTCCACAGGTGATGAACTGGGATTATGACTCAAGAAACCAATCCAAGCAATGTGTAGTGCTGAAGTCCCCTTTCACATACAGAAAGAATAATTTCTTGCTCAATAATAACCAGATAGACAGGTAATAAAGAAGGTGTCTCAATTTAATTTATATAATTGATTCCCTCAGATCTTTACATTTATCTAACAGTCAGTAAAAATGCATGCTTTATAATAGATATTCTACAAAAACCAATACATCTTTTTATCTTCCAGGACAGCTCCATGAAATTGAATCATACCCACTGAACATAGACTTTGTATGACTCTCTGGTTGAATATTATGCACCTTTGGAGAGTATAACTCATTCACGCCTCCAAAGTGCTATGTAAAATCCTGAAATAATCTGTTATGTAATAATAAGAATGTCATTAACCATTTTCCCACTAAATCTTCACAATTTTTCACTTGATATTTTTCAGTCCCTGACTATTCAAGATGAGATCTATGAATTAACAGCATGTTAAAATGCAGCATGTTAAAATGCAGAATCTATGACCCCACTCCAGACCAACTAAATCAGAATCTGCATTTTAACTAGATCCTCAGAGTTTCTTGCTACATTCAAATTTGAAAAACAACCCAATTAATTTTTTTACCAGTATGTATGTTAGAATAACAAGATATTCCCTTGATGCTCTTCACACCCCCATGAACACTCTAGACCACCCCAAGGATCCAGGCCTTTGCTCTACCAACTAACACCCCCCCAAAATCCTGTCCCTTCTTTTATGCCTAAAAGAAAAAATATCTTTGCTTAAAATTCCAATCAAAGCTCTCCTCTGCAAAGCCTTCACAGATATCTCTTGCTTGCCTCTACTTTGATGGCACTTAGCTCACTACACTTTCCATCCAACATCCTGGGTGTTCCCATTTTATTATTTAACCTTATTTTGCCCTTAGTTTTCCTTGTATTTCTTCCATGTCTCTATAATTGTCACGGGGGTTTCCCCATAACAGAGTCAACAAATATTTAGTGTTTTTCTTTTACTCAAATCTCTGGTGGAAAACTGTATAACACATAAGCCCTATAAATTCGAGTCTACATATTAGTAAGAAATTTACATCTAAGCCTTGCTAGTGTTAAAACTTTCAATATGTTGAACACAGGAGTTGCAAATAACATATTGCCTAAACAGACACTGGACCGTGTTAAATAACTAGAGAAAACAAATGTCAAATGTGAAAAACAATATGACATACTAACTGATATCAACTAACAGTGTCAGTAAAAGATTTTATGTCATTGTTGCTAAGGACAACTAGCTAAATAAAATCCCCTAGCTACCAACAGCTGCCATTCATCAAAATGCATTGGCAACCAGCCACAAGCTCATGATGTACAAAGAAAAAGCATTAGGATTTCTGAGAAGGACCATTTCTGTGAGTCATGGGCAGTTCTAAACCTCATTTCATTTCATCTCTGAATAGGATGATCACTTTCATGAAGCAGAAAGAATTACAGGTGTTTTTCTCCATCCTTTAATGCAATCCTTAAATACGTATTGCAATCAGTTATGTGATAGGTCCCAGATATATGAAGATGGCTAAGACAGAATCTGGTCATCAGGTTGCTTCCAGTATCAAAGAGAAGAAATATAAACTGATCATTTTAGCACAATATAGATCATACCATATTAACGTATACTTACTCAATAGTTGGTACTCTTGAAATACAAGGAAAGGTTGTTTATCTTAATCTGAAACAACCAAGGCAGGATCTTTGGAGGTAGTGATGCCTGAACTGAGTCTATTTTAATTTTTTTTAATTATCTTTATGTATTTATTGATTAGAGAGAGACAGCCAGAAATCAAAAGGGAAGGGAGTGACAGAGAGGAAGAGAGATAGAGAGACACCTGAAATACTGCTTCACCACTCGTGAAGTTTTCCTCCTGCATGTGGGAACAGAGACTTGAACCCAGGTCCTTGCATATTGTAACATCATGTGAGCTCAATGAGGTGCATCACCATCCAGCCCCCTGAACGGAGACTTAAGAGTTAGCAAAAGAATAGTTGAGTGAACAATAATTTTTCATTTGTGCCGGGAAGCACAAAAGAAAAAAAGAAGAGGTTATTGATATCATCAGATGTGAAAGGTACCTTAAATAGTTTTGAACTGTGAGTCAATAAGCAATGATGTTTCCTCCAGAGGAACCTGTAGCTCATAACTTAGGTGCCAAACAACCTTGAATATTATCCTGAAAGTAAATGGAGAATATGTAGCTTTTAGGATCTAATATTCAGAGAACAGTGTAAACTCTACAAGAATATAAAATGCCATATAGGACCTCATCAACATGGACACATAGACACTGATTCAAAAATGTTATGGATCATCTCTACAGATGGATATAGGAGAAAATGATCTATGAGATAAATCCCTCCAGCCAAGTGTTGCTTGTTTGTTTGTTTGCTTGTTTTTGTTTTCTGATTCCAAATGGTTGGCAATACTGTGGACCTTCCAAATAATAAACAGGACAAATGCTACAGTGTCATCAAGGTTTGATAGTAAAACAAAAAGAACATCAAAAGTGACACAGCATGAAAAGCAACTTAGAACAGGAACCTACTTCTTCTCATTCCTACATAACTTCTCTTTCTAGAAAATTGCACTTTTCTTTCTAGTTGCAGCTCATAATGTCAGGCAAATGTATCTGCTTATTATTTCTTTATTCTTAGCAATTTAATTTAAAAATATTTTACTATAAGCCAACCATTCCTCTCATTTGACTTATACTTAAATGTACATACATTTACAGTTTTATTCAGTCTTATTAGTGATAAACTGGTTGACACGAATGCTGACATTTTGTGAAATTTTTCCTCAATATAAAAAATAAATTGTTTGGTTTGGATGTTTAAAAATCACTAACACAGAAGAAAAACACCAGCAAGAGGTAACTTTGTTTGGCTCAGAAAAGTGACAAAATTAATTATACCTAAAGTTATACATAAGCTGGAATCATTCTACTGTCTGCCTTTTAAACACACCAGGACTCCAACCTGAACCTTGCATGTGGTTTTCCTTAATGGTTCTTAAAATGGGCCAGACTTTATGAATTGGGTACAACTGGATTAGCACAGCCTTCTGTCTACTTCGCCATGATGATGTTTATATGTCACCTGTAGAGTAAATTCTCACTTAATGTCATTGATAGGTCCTTGGAAATTGTGGCATAAAACAAAATAACACATGAAACCAACTTGACCATAAGCTAATTCATATAAGAATTTGGTTCCTATATGACATTTCCAATAACAAAAACACATCCAAACTTGTAAATAAAGACTCCAAATACACTTCTATCTCATATAATAGCTAAACTTAAAAATTATTAATATAGGAGTAGATCAATAATGGAGTGCCCACCTCTCATACTTGGGTATCTGAATTCAATCCACATAACACATAACAAGAAGAACTTCAAGGATGGTGGAATGGTGCTTTGTACCTTCTTTCTCTCTCTCTATTTCTCTCTCACCTTCTCATTATTAAAAATAGTAAAAATAATTTTTAATCTCCATTTCTCAAATTGCTTATCCCAGTTTAGTTTATAGGGTCATGGTTGGCTAAAACCTATGCTAGCTGGGCAGGGCATTAAGCAGGACCTAATGCTGGACAAGACAGTCTTCCATTGTAAAGCACATCACACACTCCTCCTGAGACAATGTAGACATGCCCACCAGACAATATAATATGTACATATTTGAGATGTAAGAGGAAATCACAGAAAGTCCACAGAAACATAGGGAGAATATACAAAATCCACATTTGCCACACCTGAGTGTTAACTGTTATCTGTTAAATATTACAATAAAACAAAGCAAATTAAATTAATGTTATTCATGAATCTGCAGTACAATTTTTCCGGTGGTGACATTACTTAGTGGAGATGGGGCAAATGTCCATATTTAAATTATCTTTTGAGAACTATAGATTTAAAAAATAAATAAGAAAACAGAAGCAAGACATGATGAGCCTAGACCTCTAACAAATCCCTCTAGCCACTGTCACCCATCATCTCCATCAGGAACAACATAATGGGCCCCTCTGTGGGCCCCTACAGGGCCTGGCCCTCAATGTGGATCAACAATTGTAGGGAAGGTTCCATTCTCTGAAGGGAGGTTAGACAACATACTCTATCTACTACCCGAGGAAGGTGAGTCCTGAAATTAGTGTAGCCTAGAATGTTCCTAGCAGTGACCACAGAATACGAGCTCAAGGGCACAGGGTAGATAGCATAATGGTTATACAAAGTGACTCTTATGCCTGAGGCTCCAAAGCCCCAGGGTCAATACACTACACCACCATAAACCAGAGCTGAACAGTGCTCTGGTAAAAAAAAATATATATATATATATATATATATTTATTTATTGGGAGTCAGGCTAAGCACAAAGACCAGCATAAGGATCCCAGTTTGAGACCTGGCTCCCCACCTGCAGGGGAGTCTCTTCACAGGCAGTGAAGCACGTCTGCAGGTGTCTTATCTTTCCCTCCCCCTCTGTCTTCCTCTCCTCTCTCCATTTCTCTCTGTCTTATCCAACAAAGACGACAACAATAATAACTACAACAATAAAACAGCAAGGGCAATAAAAGGGAATAAATAAATATAAAAAAGAAAATATTTTTTATAAAAAAGAATGTGAGAGAGCTCAGACTTACAAAGGCCCCAGATCAAATCAATGGGGTTTATAGTTAACAATATTTATATACTTTCCCCATATTTGGGAGCTACACTCTTCTCTAATCCAGCTTTCTAGTCCTTTTTCCAACTATGGCACCATCTCCCCAGAAAATACCTTGGTCCACCTGCATGTTAGCTTTCAGACTCAGCAAAAAACTAGTAAAGTCATGGGCCCTTTGGAATATACCTAAAATAGACCTACTAGCTTTTTCCAAAATAGATATCCCAAAATCTTTTTCTGTGATATTATTGCCTCTAGGTTCATGATTAGTCAACAATTTGTTCTGCTTTATATCTTAACTTTTTTTTTTTTTTTTTTTTGCCTACAGGGCTTGGTGCCTGCACTACAAATCCACTGCTCCTGGAGGCTATTTTTTCCCTTTTGTTGCCCTTGTTGGTTATCATTGTTTTTGTTATTATTGTTGTTGTCGTTGTTGTTGGACAGGACAGAGAGAAATTGAGAGAGGAGGGGAAGACAGAGAGGAGGAGAGAAAGATAGACACTTGCAGACCTGCTTCACCATTTGTGAAGTGACCCCCCTGCAGGTGGGGAGCTGGGGGCTTGAACCCAAAATCCTTAGGCCAGTCCTTGTGGTGTACACCATGTGTGCTTCACCAGCTGAGCTACCGTCCGGCCCCAGTATCTTAACTCTTTTTTAGTCACCAGGTTCTAGATGATACAATGATGCCAACCTGACTTACCTGGGCAGATGACCCCACCAATGTATCCTGGAGCTCTGATTCCCCAGAACCCTACCCCACTAGGGAAAGAGAGAGACAGGCTGAGAGTATGGATCGACCTGCCAATGCCCATGTTCATTGGAGAAGCAATTACAGAAGCCAGACCTATCACCTTCTGCATCTCATAATGATCCTGGGTCCATACTCTGGAGGGATAAGGAGTAGGGAAGCTATCAACAGAGGGTATTGGATATGGAGCTCTGGAGGTGGGCACTGTGTACCCTTCTTGTCAATATTTCCATTTTATAAATAAAAATTAAGGAAAAAAATGTCTGGTGTATTGCAACAAAGTAAAAGACTTGGGTGGGGGAGGGGTTCAGGTCCTGGAACATGATGACAGAGGATAACCTAGAGGGGGTTGAACTGTTATGTGGAAAAGTGAGAAATGTTACACATGTAAAAAACCACTGTATTTTCTGTTAACTGTAAACATTAATCCCCCAATAAAGAATATATATTTAATTTTCTATGGGTTTATTTAAGTTGTACTCCTTTGATTCAAAATTATTCAACCATTTCAATAGTGCAAAGAACTTGCATTTCAAGTTCCATGTTGGTTCTCCATCACAACCAATAGCTGAGAAGTGCTCTGGCCAAAAAACAAAAACATTAAAAATGTCAGTTGAGTGGTAGGGAGAAAGCTAACCCAGTGGAGGATGAGTGTTACCATGCAGGAGGGCCGAGGGTAAAGTCCTAGAGCCACACAGTATCACCATGGACAGCACAAGGAGGCACCATGATGGTGGAACTTCTGTGGAGTTTTCACTTGCAGTTTATTGCTCTCTTTCTCCAAAAATGAATAATTAAAAAAATCATAGCCCCCCAGAAAAAAAATCATAGCCCCTAGGGAGGCTTATCAGCCAAATCATTATTGTGCAAGACCCCAGCATCTCAAAACAAAAACTATTAAACCATTCAATAAAAAAGAAAAATGTCAATGGACTAGATGATTGATAATTGTTCTTCATGAAGTTAGTTTACATACTGAAAGTAAAGGTTTTGAATAGTATAAATAATTGTATTCATCTTGGATAAACAGTAATCTCAATAATGTCTACATTCTTGTTGCCAATAGAAAGATAAATTTTGTTGCTCTTTGAAGGCCAAGGGATTAACTAGTGTTGAGGGAGGGAGAGATGTTTTGAAAGATAGAGAACCTGCCACATTTTCTGCTTCACGAACTAAACATAAACACCGGAATGGCTGTTTTGGTTGTGTTACAGCAGTTTGCTAACAGATGAGGCTTGTGAGGTTGTAAGCCAAAAGAACAACAAACACCATTCCGTGTTTAATAAACCATATTCCTCCAGTACTGAAATTACTCCTGACAAGGGGGTAAAATTTGAGGGAAAAGTAGTTCTTCCAAGTCACTGAGGTAAAACATAGGATTCTATAATTATAAAGAAACCATGTAAATTGTGAAGGACTCTGGAGAGGTGAGTTTCCAAGATACATTGGTAAGGTCATCCTGCCCAGGTCAGGATAGAATCATGATAGCATCTGCAACTGGCGGCTAAGGCTACAGTGCTTCTGCAGATGTCTCATCTGTAGTTGGTGAGCTTTGTTAAGTTCAGTAGATATAGATATTTGTTTTGGGGGGGCATCAGTTCTGTTCTCTGTTACTCCATGGCCACACCTCTTGGAAGTCAAGCCAAGTACTCTATATCTGCATCCTTTACAACCTTGGTAAAGTCCATCACTGTCTCTAACTTCTGCCTTTAAAGGTACTAAATTTGCAGACCCCAAACCCAGGAAGTCCCAGGATGTGGTCTGGACAATTTTTATTAACTGAGATTTATCCTTTATTGTTACTTTTATTTTGGCATCCATGAAACCACATTGCCTTATAGTTATTAATTTTCAATTTTAAAAGATAGTTTCTTAAGCTGCTGGAAAATTAGAGCACTCAGCTACATTCTTACTTGGACATTCTTAATCCTAAACTCAAATATCTATATTTAACCCTATTGAGAAGATCTTCTTTTTTATTAATCAGGATAAAGATGTACAAATGAAATCTTAGTATACCAAATCAGACTCTAAATACCACAGAGGAAATAGTGAGATTTTTTTTACATAAATCTTCTGATAGGAATTTTGTAAAGCAAATAACTATCCCCCAATTGATTTTTATGGAGCTATTAACATATTATAGCTGCCTAAAGCAGGATGCAAATATATTAAGCTTTGGATTATATAATATTATGTTATTATAGTAAACTTGCTTTCCTGTACTTTGTTTTGGCTAACACTAAAATTAATTTACTTTCTCTCAATGTACTGAAACCAGAAAATTAGCATGAATAGAAGGCACACTATATCTAGGTATAAAGTTTCCTTAAAGGTTACAATTCTTACATAACAAATCAAGAGTTGATTTTTTAGTTTAAAAGTTTACTTCATCTAGATGCCATGAGTTACTATTGTTATACTGGAGATGAGTTTCACCAAAAATTCTGGTAAAACTAGGCTTCTTAGCAAGGAATTAATCGCTCTTTTTTTTTTTTTTTTTGTCATCACCAGTGTCTGACTATCCATTTTTGTTTGTTTGTTTTATTTTGGCGGTTTTTTTTAACCTGTTTCAGGAAAAATGTAGTGAAATTGTGAGGATATGGTAGAGCCTGGTAGGGCTTGACCTGAGGGGTGAGTCTATCCTGTCTCTCTCTCCACGGAGAGGTTGAGCAAGGAGGGACACCAGAATCCCCAAGGTTTGCCTCATCTTATCACACTCCCTGCCTCACAAAGCACCCTGCATTTTTCTGCCTCCAGGAGCCCAGCATTCCTTAAAACATTAAGGCAGCTCCCCCTGCTCCACCCTGCATCCTTTGATACTATAGCCCACACTTTTATTATCTACATATCAATCGTCTGCTTTGTCTTACAAATGACTAAAGAGCTCCTCCCTAATTCCCCACAGGGTATTATTAATCCTACCAGTTAAACCCCTGGCAGCAGTTGCTAAGGAAGTCCTTAACTTTCCCAGCTCCCTTTCACCTTTCTCTGTCCCTTTCTTAACCATGTATGGTATTGTCAAGTCACCTCTATTTCCGACTTGCCTCTTCTGTTTTCTGGCCTGGGGAAGCACGGAGGGAGAAGGGGAGGCTGATGCTGGTCATTGTGGTTTCTGCCACGTGGCTTAACCAAGTGTGCTACCTTCCAACTCTGGGGTGCTCAGATGAATAAAGATTTGAATTGTATTGCCACCATGAGCTTGGTTCCTGGCTCATCTCTCTCTCATGTTGCTAGCCCGACAATAAAGAGAGAGTGAGATACTATAGCACCAACCAAAGCTTCCTCCAGTAGTGGGAGTCATGTTTGAACCATAGTTGTGTATATGACAAACCAAGAACTGTCTCAGGTGGCCTCACAATTTTTTTAAAAATTTTTTAAATTTCACCTGTTCAAGTAGATTTCTCTTTTAAACTCACAGTTGAGTATATTATTTGTTTTAATTTGTGAGCTAATCTTTGCTTATCCACCTTACATACACTGTACATATAAACTAAAATATTAAATAGAAACCATAATTAATCTAAATGATAATCTAATTGCTGAAAGTTCATAAACCTCAACAGGTAGTTCAACTTTTGATATTGATGTTTAAAGTAAATTTCAGTTTCTAAAAGACTATAACTCCTGCAAAATTTTTAGAATAAAATCAAGAGGAAATCTACACATAAGGGACATTTGGTTTTACTCTCCTAAATCCCAGAATGGTATAGATGTTATTAGTTCTTTAATTTCTGGATAGCACAAATTAATGTGTATATTTTACTCACATCAATACTTGGGGGAGGAAGAGATTTTTTTTTGTTGGTTTCAAATTTTTAGGGACATAAATATGGCCAAAAAGAGTGTACTAAAGAAAATATATCGGGGGCAAAGCCAAGATGACAACTGGAAAGGAGCTGATGGCATGAGCTCTGACAACAATTGCTAGAAAGCTTTAGGATCCTGGCCTTGAGTGGGACAAAGAAGGAGGCGTTCTAAGCATGACACCAAGCAGGTGACTATAGCTCAAGTTGGGTTAGAAAACAGAGCAAAAAGAAAGGAAATTTTTTTGATAATTTCTCTCCCCCACCTGCCCCCATAACCAGACCCCAGGGCTATGGAGCCTCTGCTAGCAGGCTCCTCACTGATTTTCTCTATTTACCAAGATTGCTGGCTCACCAGGGGTACCATTGCAATCCTGCTCCTTTCTAAATACCTTGACTATTTTTTTTTCTCTATTTTTTTTTCTAAGGGACTTAGGCCCAATTGACCAAAACTAACTATTAGTATACTTTCCATTGCTAGGCGACTGGGTGTCTTACCCATAATGAGACTCTTCATACCTCCTCTATCCACTCTCCCCTTTCTCCCTCCTCCTAGCTAATTTAAAAAAAAAAAAACACACACACACACACACAACTCTCCTTTCGCTGCTCTTTTTTTTTTTACTGTTTTCTTCCTTTCTTTTTTCTTTTCTCTCTTTTTTCCTCTATCCTCCTTTCTTCCTTCCACCTCCCTCTGCTTTCTGAATTCACTGATACTCATTTTTGAATTATTTCAGGGAAGAAATATGACTCAGAGTGGACTTTCTTTGTGTGTGTCTCTACTCTACTTCCCTTTCTCCTCTTGCTACACCTGAATTTACAGTGGACAGTAGATTTTCATAATTGTCTATTCCTGCTATCCTTTTTTTCCTTACTTTTTCTTTTTCATTTGGATTTGGTTGCTATTTTTTCTTGACTGGAGACATTGTGGGGCTAACTGGTATTGGTTAAACTGCTTCAATCCTTGCTTCAGTTACTATTGTAATTTCTGAGGGTGGTGATTGCATTTGTCATAAAGGTATTTAGAATAGAGTGGCTTCTACTCAAAACACAACAACTGAGGAACAACAGAACATAAAAATAAAAAAACACATTAATAAAAAAAATGTATAGATCAAGAGCAAATAAAACTGCTACTACAATGAATGAAGATAAGAGCCCAGAAGAAACTACAAATCAGCCAAAAGTAACCATAGATAAGAAAAGTATGCAAGCAATAATAAACTTATTAATCACAGAAATGAAGACAACTATGGAGGAAAGGGCTAGCAGTATTAGGGAAACAACAGATGAGACCCCCAAGGAAAATACTAACTACCTTGAGGCAATTAGAGAACTGAAAGCTGAAATAGCTGAAATGAATAAAGCAGCTGAGGGAAGGGAAAGTAGACTAGCAGAAGCAGAAAACAGAATTAGCCAGACAGAAGATGAGCTAGAGAAAACTAAGAAAGAGGTGAAAGAGCTCAAAAAGAGATTGAGAGACACTGAAAACAACAGCAGAGACATATTGGATGATCTCAAAAGAAGTAACATTCGTATAATTGGCTTGCCAGAGGAAGAAAGAGAGGAAGGGGAAGGAAACATTCTAGAGAAAATTATAGAAGAAAACTTCCCAGACCTGAAAACAGAAAGGACATTAAGATTCAAGAGGCCCAGAGAGTCCTAAACAGAATCTATTCAAGGAAATAGAAACTGATACCAAGAAATGAAAAGACATCCCATGTTCATGGATTGGAAAAATAAATATCATCAAAACGAATATTCTCCCCAGAGCTATATACAGATTTAATGCAATACCCATCAAAGTTCCAGCAAACTTCATTAAGAGAATAGAGCAAAAACTACAATCATTTATCTGGAACCAGAAAACACTTAGAATAGCCAAAACGATCTTGAGGAAAAGAAACAGAAATAGAGTCATCACAATCCCAGATCTCAAACTGTATTATAAGGCCATCATCATCAAAATAGCCTGGTACTGGAACAAAAATAGGCACACATACCAGTGGAAAAGAATTGAAGCCCAAATCTAAACCCCTAAATCTATGGACATCTAATCTTTGATAAGGGAGCCCAAAGTATTACATGGAAGAAGGAGGCTCTCTTCAATAAATGGTGCTGGGAAAACTGGGTTGTAACATGCAAAAGAATGAAATTGAACCACCTTAACTCACCAGAAACAAAAATCAACTCCAAATGGATCAAAGACCTGGATGTTAGACCTGAAACTATCAAATACCTAGAGGAAAACTTTGGTGGAACACTTTCCCACCTCAAGGGCATCTTTGATGAAACAAACCCAATTGCAAGGAAGACTAAAGCAGAAACAAACCAATGGGATCGTATCAAATTGAAAAGCTTCTGCACAGCCAAAGAAACTATCACACAAACAAAGAGACCCCTCACAGAATGGGAGAAGATCTTCACATGCCATACATCAGACAAGAGACTAATCACCAAAATAGACAAAGAATTCAACAAACTTAGCAACAAAAAAGCAAATGACCCCATCCAAAATTGGGCAGAGGATATGAGCAAGACATTCACTTCATAGGAGATCCAAAAGGCTAACAAACATATGAAAAACTGCTCCAGGTCACTGATTGTCAGAGAAATGAAAATAAAGACAACATTGAGATACCACCTCACTCCTGTAAGAATGGCATACATCAAAAAGGACAGCAGCAATAAATGTTGGAGAGGATATGGTGACAGAGGAGCCCTTCTGCACTGCTGGTGGGAATTTAAACTGGTCCAGCTTCTCTGGAGAACACTCTGGAGAACTCTCACAAGGCTAGACATAGACCTTCCATGACCCAGTAACTCCTCTCCTGGGGATATACCCTATGGAGTCCATAATGCCCAGTCAAAAAGATATGTGTATACCTATGTTCATAGAAGCACAATTCATAATAGCTAAAACCTGGAAGGAACCCTGGTGCCCAACAGCAGATGAGTGGCTGAGAAAGCTGTGGTACACATACACAATGGAATACTATGCAGCTGTAAAGAACACCTTATCTGACCCATCTTGGACAGAGATAGAAGGAATTATGTTAAATAAGCTAAGTCAGAAAGATAAAGATAAGTATGGGATGATAAAAAATGGCGACTAATCCCTAGCACTGCAAAAACGGTATCATCTGTTTTCCAACTACACCATGCCTCGGCCTCGCGTGAGCTTAATGTGCAGCTTGGCGATACGAGAATCCGGCATGAAGCCCAGCCAGTCTATCTTGGCGTTACTCTCGATCACACCCTGTCATTTCACGAACATCTCATAAAAACTGCAGCAAAGGTGGGTGCGAGGAATAACAACATTGCAAGACTGGTCAGCTCCTCATGGGGCGCGAGCACTTCCACACTACGATCATCATCTCTGGCATTATGCTATTCCACTGCAGAATACTGTGCCCCAGTATGGTTCCGTAGCCCCTATGTCCACTTGGTCGATTCCAAATTATATTCCTCTATGAGGATAATTTCTGGAACCATCTGTTCCACCCCGGTTCCATGGCTGCCAGTTCTTAGCAACATCGCCCCGCCAGATATTCGTCGGGATGCGGCATCATCTAAGTTCATTTCCCACGTCTACGCTCTACCGGACCTGCCGATATACGTGGATATCTTCGCCCACCCTGTCCAACGCTTGACGTCTCGTCACCCAATCTGGTCTCCTACGCCTACACTGAACTTCTCTGTTCCAGACTCTTGGAAACAGAGTTGGCAGTCAGCTGAGGTAAAGAACAAACACCTCATCACAGACCCCTGCAAGCGTCAACCCAGCTTTGACCTAGCACATTATGACTGGGCCCTCCTCAATCGCTATCGAACAGGCCATGGCCAGTGCGCCGCTATGTTCCATCGCTGGGGAGCCAGAGACAACCCGAACTGCCCCTGTGGCTACAGACAGACTATGACCCACATAGTCAATGACTGCCACCTCTCCAGATTCAAAGGAGGTCTCGAAACTTTACATCAGGCTCAACCTGACGCTGTTGACTGGCTACGGAAGAAGGGCAAACGCTAGAAGAAGAAGAATCCCACTCAGCAACAGAAGTTGAGAAAGAAAAACAGAAAGGGAAACTAAAAGTAGGATCTGATTAAATCGAGAGTAGGGCACCAAAGTAAAAACCCTGGGGTGAGGGGAAGGGTGGGGTGGTGGTGGTGGTAGTGGGTGGGTGGGACGGGACACAGTCTTTTGGTGGTGGGAATGGTGTTTATGTACACTCCTATTAAAGTATAGTCATATAAACCACTTTTTAATTAATATGAGACATATTAATTAAATATTGTGGTATTATATTATAATATCTTTGATATTATAATATAATACCACAAGATGCTGGGTATTATACAGCAAACCCTAACAAAGGGACTTTTCAAAGTTAACCCAACTACCAAATAATGAGATGATAACAATAACTAACCATTGTCTTCTTGAACCCTAAGACAGCAGGAACCTCACATTTCCACTATAGAGCCTATATTTCCCTCAGTCCTGGAACCTTAGGGTGGGGCCCACTTCCCTGCATGCTTCTCTCAATTCAAATAAAATAACATTGCATTTGCGGATTACAACCTAATCAATGCGATGAGTGCCACCCCAACAGGCTTCACTCAGACTGTGTCCAGAGACTTCAAGTGTGGAATGACAACCCTTCAGCTTCATCACTCAGGTGAGACCTTTCCTTTCATAGTATTCTCTAATTCCATTCCAGATGGCCCACTCCCCAGTAAAGTCCCCAAACCTAAATATAGTCAAGGTCCCCTGAGATAGAGCATATGTTCACACGTGCCCATAAACCAGGGAAAAATATATACCTGAAAGCAGGACTACACAAGAGTCTGCCGGACTGAAGTCCCCAACACTTCATCTGCACTATTCTAGCCTTTAGGTCCATGATTGTTCAACAATTTGTTTGGCTTTGTATGTTAACTCTCTTTTCAGCCACCAGGTTCTGGAAGCCAGCATGATGCCGACCAGACTTCCCTGGACTGACGACCCCACCAATATGTCCTGGAGCTCTGCTTCCCCAGAGACCCACCCTACTAGGGAAAGAGAGAGGCAGACTGGGAGTATGGATTGACCAGTCAACGCCCATGTTCAGCAGGGAAGCAATTACAGAAGCCAGACCTTCCACCTTCTGCAACCCACAATGACCCTGGGTCCATGCTCCTAGAGAGATAGAGAATGGGAAAGTTATCAGGGGAGGGGATGGGATATGGAGATCGGGTTGTGGGAATTGTGTGGAGCTGTACCTCTCTTATCCTATGGTTTTGTTAATGTCTCCTTCCTTAAATAAATAAAATAAAAAGAAAATATAGCAAAGAAAAAGTTAATATGTGTGCTACAGGCAACAAAAATGTCATACTCTTCAATCTCGTCTCAAGAATTAATTCAATATCTTGGAAAATTTTCCATAAGATATTATCTTCTTACTTTAAATACGATATAACTTATCATAAGCTAAACTGTATTTATCTCATGTTTCATTCTCTGAAATAAACACAAAACTACTTTCCAGCTTGAGTCACTAGCAGCTAAATCATCACAGACAAGTATTCTGTACGGTCTCTATCTTAATTTGACACTTTAATCTCCAACACTCAGTCTGGAACACTTGCTGACCAAAATATTTTATGAAATATTGTGGGAATTATTCAAAAAACTATATTAAAATATATCAGACTTAGTGTTTTTTCTTGTTAGAATACCATATAAATAACTTGTAAAGATTCTATCGAACAGCAATGTACCCCTAGAGATAAATTTAATGATTATGCTTTGACTAGGGATTTTTTTTTCTGCTAATATAATGGAAGAAAACATACACATATAAGTATTCATTTGTCATTTTCCTCCCTCTGGTGACAATGTTAAGAATATTTTATCTACCTAACTCTGGACTGCAGCATAAATTTAACATCAGCTATCCACCTTGTAGACAATTCATAATATGATGTCTTCACCCTGGCACTTTCATTCCTCCAACTTTTTACACTAAAAAAGAAATTCTTCACATTCAGAGAAGAAATTATCACAAAATAAGTCATAAGTGGAAAGTGAGTATTTTCCTTAAAACCAGTTATTACAGAAGAAGACAGATAATTACAACTTTTTTACTTTTTTCAAGTGTTTGATTTCAACAAAATACTCATCAGTGAATCAAAGTAGATAGTTAGTAGAGTTTAAATCAAGACATCCATATAGTGTTAACCAAAATGATGGAAACTAAAGATATATGACTTGGTAAGTATCAGCAAAACTACTCACAAATAATGTTTACTTGTTTCTTACCATAATTATAACATTTCAAATATAATGCTATCCTGATAAATTTTATTGATTAAAATGCCAGTTTCTTTACACACCAGAGTAAAAATAACCAAATAGTTTTGCCTTTTTACATTTTATATGTAGTTGAGAGGAAATAAATTTAATTCTATTAGTCTTGGAACAAAATTAGATTTTCAACTAAATATATGACTGGGAGATTAATAAAAACTGAGGAGAAATGGATTATATCCGCCTTATAAACATGCTTCTCAACACTGTCAGATTTCTTGTCTTACCTTTGTTCTTGCATCAGCTAAGCACTTAATCTTGCCTTATTTTCTTCAATCAATCTGTTGAAATAGTTACTATTATCAGTAAGAATTACCCTTTTGAAATGAGAAAGTGTAGTGTCAATTTTAGGCGAAGTGTGTGTTCCTGTGTAAAGCTAGAACTTTATGGCCAGCAAAGTAGAACCTTTCTTCTGCTCTTGCCTTTATGTTTTTGCAAAGTCCAAAGCAAAGATATTTTTTACTGGAGTTGCTAAAAAGGCAAGCTCAGGATAAAGCACAAATGCAAGGATTGACCTATCTTTCTTTAAGCTAAAAATAAATTTTAATTTCAAATACATGAATCAAAGAGGATTTTTTCTGATGTATTTTAATCCAAATCTTGAAGAAAATATTGCTTGAGTTCTAGTAATTTAACATATTAAAGTGAATAAAATCTGAAAAATATTTTTAAACAAAACTAGTCTATATTCCACATGTGTTACTCCTAGCATTTCTATATCTCCCTGTAGGCCAATTTCTATTCTCTCTTCTCCCTCACCCCTCATCACTATCCTTGCTTAAGAGACATTCCCATGATTCAAAGCCTTCTAATATCTCTTCTCTGTCTACAAGATATTCATAATAGGGTCACATTTGGATACCAACTTATACATTCTACAATTATCATCTTTGTTTCTCATAATTACCTTGTGACAAAATCCTTAAAAGTATTATGAGTGATAACAATATTATATTTTTTCTATTTCAGTGGAAAACTTAATGGCCTAGATCCACACTAGGAAACCTAAGAGAAGCTGAAGTCCTGCTTTACAAAGCAAAATAAAGATTAAACTTGACTCGTGGATACTTTACCCACTCAGATGCCCAGCTACTGGGAGTTTCATTGGAAGGAATTTGTGTTTTTTTTTTTCTTCTGTGACTTTATCATCAGTATGGTTGTGGTACTTACTGTCTTTATCATTCTATAGTAGCTAGAGATAGATTCTTCTTATGTTCATCTGTTTATCTATTGTTTGTCATATATTTTCTATTTACTCAAAGTTTTTGTCTTTATTGTTTCTGCTTCATCCTGACTATGCTTTATCATGGCTCTCATGGCTTCAACTGTACTCTGTGACTTTTTTCTACGCAATTTTTCAGTTTCAGTTTCCAGGATGGATCTCTTCTCTGTTGTGATAATTCTCTGATCTTATTCCTAACAGAGAAAATTAGGTTGGCATGGATCATCTTTTGGGGCCATATCTTTGAACAGTCAATTAATTGGATGCCTTTAGCACAACCAGGGAACAAGATATATGTAGTTAACAGAGACTGTTTCTTCATGGGGGTGGGGGGCTTATAAAAAATAGATAGATAGATAGATAGATAGATAGATAGATAGATGATAGATAGATAGATAGATAGATAGATAGATAGATAGATAGATAGATAGGCAAACCTGTCCTTGAAAGGAAATGTGAGTAAATATCTGATGAAATGTTTACAGAAGAAGAAAGTAGTCTGGGTAGAAAAGGTAGTATCAAAAACATGATTACTGGGCTAGGAACTCTATCAACCTATTCTTGCTGAAAGAGCAACCTCCACCATCACTAACATAAAGTCAGTTACTATAAGAGGTAGAGACTTGCAAGCTCCATTGCTGACAAAGAGTAAGATTGAGACAGAGGTGAGAACAGAATTCATAGTGTTGTTATAAATTGTATTCATAGAATATTCATAGTATTGTTGTGAGTTCTATTATTTTGTGCTCACATTAGACTGGAGAGTCTGCAGAAATGTTTATGATATTTGGAGGAGACACTGATGAGAGGTAATCCAAATTCTTGTGCAGTGTTCACTTATGCCATTGACACTCAAGCTGGCTATCTGACACTGAAAATTACAGTAAGATTTTTACATGATCTCAGTAGGATCACTGTGGATATTTATATATGACTCCTTGCTGGGGCAGTATTACTAAACTGAGCTATGACAAGTTCAATTATCTCTTCAAAATATGTCAAGACATATTTTATAGTCTCTGTGTTAGTGTTTGAGCTACACCACCCAATACATCAAGCACTTACCCTATATAACTACTTGCAGTTAAATGAACTCAAATTAAATTAAAATTCTATTTCTCAGCCATATTAGCCATATTTCAAGTGCTCAATACTCACATGTATTTATTGGGTATTACTATGTGGGATGCATTGGATCGACCTGCTCGTGGTGCATCCCGTGAGTACCCATTCATTGGGGAAACTGATGATCCTTCCTAGCCGACTGAATCCACATGGATCCCAGTCACTTTCAAAGCCAGCAACAAGCAGCTCCTGACAGCTTTCAACCTGACACTGTTGACTGGCTACGGAAGAAGGGCAAATGCTAGAAGAAGAACTATGTGAACAGATACAGAACATTCCAGCATCACAGAAAGGCTTATTGAACAATACAGCATGCTCACATTGATATTTGGGGTATGCTGAGTGGATGCATAGTATTATTAGAGCTATTAGAGAAGGATCACTGTAATACTTAATATTGTAATGAAAAAAAAATATGGAGCCATCCTGAGTCTGGGTAAAATAAAAAAGATTGCACCTTTAATGACTAATGATGCACAGATGCATCCCCTACTGAGATGAAATCATGCAGACAAACCACATAAGAGAATCAAAGACATCCTATGATAGGTCAAACACAACAAATTTCCTACCAATCAGAACTATTCTGACTAAATACTTCATTTGCATAAACAAGTCTAGCACCTACTGCCAGTTTATTCCAGCACAGTCTCAAAACTCTGGGTTCCCTACACTGTAATTCATAGTTTCCAAATAGATATTCAGCTGTAACAGTGAAGCTGCAAAGCTCAAACTGGTTGCTGTAACTTAACCAGACTTCAATTTCTTTGTCAACTGATTTCTAGGAAGATACTTGTAAAGAGAAGATAGTTCCTGGAAAGAAAAAAAAAATGTAAGTTGCTAGCCTCAGATACTGAATTTTTAAAGAAGCTGACCTATTTCCTAGAAAGTAAAATGAATATGGTATAAAATATGGTCAAAGCACACTTGTAAGTATTTAAAATACAAAGGATGTCCAAATACCACTAAAAGGGTTCAAAGCATAGTGAGGTCAAGCATATTACTATAGATACTAAACCCCCAAACTAACCTGGCTATAATAATTAATTATTGATATATTTATTTATTTATAAAAAGGAAACATTCACAAAACCATAGGATAAGATGGGTACACAATTCCCACCACCAGAATTCCATATCCCATCCCCTCCCCTGATAGCTTTCCTATTCTTTAACCCTCTGGGAGTATGGACCCAAGGTCATTGTGGGATGCAGAAGGTGGAAGGTCTGGCTTCTGTAATAGCTTCCCTACAGAACGTGGGTGTTGACAGGTTGATCCATATTCCCAGCCTGTCTCTCTCTTTCCCTAGTGGGGTGGGGTTCTGGGGATTTGTTCTGGGGCCCATATACAGCTTAGGAACCTAAGTGACCTCTGCATTCCTGTAGATCTGAGCTCATTATCTGTGGTCATGAGTAGGAACATTCCAAGATGTCCCAATATCGACCCATCTTCCTCAAATGTAGCATAGAGTTTAGTCACTATCAGGCCACCCCATCAGCTGGGGCCCTATTTGGAGAGTAGATTCACGAACCCACATAATGGGCCTAGACCTCAAATAAATCCCTCTCGCCTTGTTACTGGTCATCTCTATCAGGACCAACAAAATAGACCCCTTTGTGGGCCCCCCCATAGGACCTTTCCCTCAACATGGATCAACAACGGTAGAGAATGTTCCATCCTCCAAATGGAGGATGGACAACATAATCTAATTATTGATATTTTAACTCTCTCTAAGACTATAAGAAACCCCTTGCATCCTCTTTAAAACCCACATTTCTCCTAGTACTGGTACTTCTAGGATATGCCTATACTTCTTGAAATTCCTTCTCTATGATTCCTTACTGCCATACCAACTTTGTTGACCTCAACCAAATTGCTACTGGTGTTGCCATCCCACACTATGCTGCTATCGAAATCCTAGTTGGGACTATAACCAGAGATACCAGCCTGAGAAGTCAACCTCGCAACTCTTCAAATCTGATGAGACCTTTCCTTGGATGGGACTACCTAAATCCAAGTTAGATAGCACATCAATTAACTAAGTAACAGACACCAGATTAGGCTAGGGTTTAGGGTACTGGATACAGGTGTACACATATACATAAAGGGGCAATCATATAATTAAAAGTCAAAGTGCTCAGTAATGGTTGAAGTGCCTAAAGAAGGCATCATAAATTCTGTAATGATTGGATTTAGACCAGATCAGCAGGACAGCCTAGCAGAAAGGCCCAAAGAAGACAGATCCCCCAAACCTAACTCTGTTTGGGTTCAACAAATCGATGTTGTTTAACTGAGAGAAAATCTAAGATAATCAGATTAAGAAAGAACTACAAAAGTTGGATAAGGGTAAGAGACTTTCCCACTTAAAAATGGCCTTTTTGGTCAATTACACACCATTTGATCATCTGGGGCCCTAGGTAAGGAATCCTATTCTCATATACATATGATGGGCCTAGACCTCTAAAGGGTCCCTCTCTCCAACGCCACTGGTCGCTTCCATAAGGAACAGTTTCTTGTGGACCCTCTCAGGACCTTGGCTCTATCATAAAGCAATGATGGTGCTGCCATCCCACATTATGGGTAGGGATAGCCCCAGTCTCCAAAGGGAGGTTGGGGGTATCCTGACCTGACATTAAAAAAATATTGGTCATGAAATGAGTGCAGCCTGCAATGTTCCTCAGATGTGACCATAAGCTATAAGCTCAGACCAATACAGACTCAAAGGTTACACAGACTCTGGTGCTAAATATAAATATGCATTTACATATGGGCCCTGGAACAGGTGGATGGAGGTAAATAGTTAATTTTAGACACAGAATTTTTTCTCTACTCTGACACTATTCTCTCAGACAGTATTCTCATCCAACCTCAGGCTAGCTACCAAACTCAAGCAAAATTACTATAGTTGTATGCCCCCAAGAACATGCCTAAAATGGATTTCCTAGCTTTCTTCTACCCTAAAACTCCTAATCTCATCTATTCTAATCCTACTTTTTTGGTTCCTGTTCATTAACCATCTTGTCTCAACTTAGGTCATGCCACCTTCCAGACACCAAGCTACAGATGCTACCATGACTCTACCCCCAACTTCTCTGGGCAGATGACCTCACCAATGTGTCCTGGGACTCTTGCATGTCCAGTGGTCCAGTGTTCTGGCCCCCTAGGGAAAGATAGAAACAGGCTGGGGGTATGGATCGACCTGTCAGCAACCATGCTCAGCAGAGAAGCAGCTACAGAAACCAGAACTCCTACCTTCTGCTCCCCATAAACAGCCTTGATCCATACTCCCAGCAGGGGAGAAGTGATAGGAAGAAGATAAGAGGAGTCTGCACTCCAGCTCCATCAGCACCCAGAGAGAGAGAAAGAAGGAAAAGGAGAGGGACATATGGAGGTAGCTATTATGCTATGAGTGGCTCAGAGGGGCATATGGAGATTATTATGATGTCATGAGTGGCTTAGAGGGGGGAAAAGAGGGTTAAATCAGAAAAAGAAGGGGCAACTATGTATAAATGTGGACAGATAGTTGTAGAGAAGATGGTTGACTCATGTCTACAACTTTAGGGGAACTGTGGAGGATTTCAGTGGGGAGAGTGAAGATTCAGAACTGTTGGACTAGCGCCACCAGAGAGAGACTCTGGAACACGTGGCTGAGCAGGAACGCAATGCAATTTCTCTTATTGATCAGAGAAAAATGACTTTTATATCTTCTAAAGCAGAAGTGGCAAGTGGGAAAAGGAAGGGGGTGGAGCAAAAAAAAAAGAGCACGAAGGTAACAAACTTCCATAGCAGCCATTGCGAAGGTTCTAACCAGTGGGGATTAAACCAATACCCTGCAGGCAGGGTGTGTCTCAGGCAAAACAGTGATTATGTAAATAGACCACAGCATCAAGCAATGCAAGAGAACCTGGCATGATGACCAACACGGATAGAAACAGAAGGGGTCTTTAGAAGCAGAATTAGCCAAAGGAGAAATGACGACCAACAAGAGCTCTGGTGGTAGGAATGGTGTGGATTCAAACCCCTGTCAACATGTAATTCTGTAATATAAAAATATAAAAATAAAGTAAAATAAAATATTGTCAAAGCACAAGATCATGAAATCAACCTTATAGCCCCAAACTCCATATAGCATGAGAAAGGTATGTTCAGATGCTAGGGTTCAAAGGATGTGCAAATTTAGCAAGACCCCAAACTAAAAGTAATCAGAAAGTGGGTGATTTTCCATAGAATTTTACCTCTAGAGAGATTTCTGAAAGCTAATTGAAACACACCTAAGGTGAGGAATAACAGGATTGAAAGTGAACAGTCATGAAATTCACTTCTGTTAAAGGGAGCCATTATATATGCAGTATTAAAAATTACTTTTTAATTGGGGTATTTAATAGTTTACAATTAATACTGTTGCTGATACATGTATAAAATTTTTCAGATTTCTGCAAAACATTCTCACCCCCACCCTAACTTTTTCCATCTAAATTTCCTAGGACTCTTCAATGACACAAGTCCAACTGTAAGGAATATGAAAACAAAAATAAACCAGTGGGAGTACATCAAATTAAAAAGCAAATAAAATCACCACCAAGCAAAGAGACTCTTCCCAGAATGGGAGGAGATCTTTACATGCCATACAATAGACAAAAGACTAATAATTAAAATATACAAAGAGCTCACCAAACTCTACAACAAATGGCCTCATCCAAAAATGGGGAGAAGATATGTACAGAATATTCACCAAAGAAGAGATCCAAAAAGGATTCGACTTCCGGAGGCGGAGCTACGAGCAGCAGATCGCTTTCTCTCCTCTCCTCTCCTCTCCCGGATCAACTAGGAATACCAAAGTAGACCACCCGGACCGAAACAAGACAGGACTAGAATGACCACAGGAACCCAGTAAATGACCCGTGAGTACAAACACGCGTGGCTGGTGACAGAGAGGAGAGAGGGGTCTAAGGAGAGATTAAGTGACTGATAACAGTTCAACAGTTTATCAGTGGAGACACCACCTCCAGTCTGCTCCACAACAAGGGGACAGCTGAAGGGAGGAAAGGACTCCCCAGAGACTCACCAAGTGCAACTCTGAGTCTCCATTGCTACTACCCTCAGAATCTGGAGCAGCAACAGGGAGGGACACCAGGGGACAGAGATCTAACCAGGAAACTCAGGAGAAGACCTATACCTCTGTGGCATAGCTGAGGGGCTGTGAAAGTCTCTTTGCATAACCACTGGATTATCTCTGCCACACCCTGCTTTATCTCTTGGTCAGGAGTCAGTGATTAAGCTAAGAAGCCTATTGATAGTTTAAAAGCCCTCAGGCTCCCATAGCCTACAGGGAAGGAAAAAAAAGAAAGAAAGAGGTTTTTAAACCACTGAGCTCCAACTCAGGGATTGAAAAAACTGTTAACTTCCACCACTGTGAACCTTTTAATTAACTTACTTAGACACAAGTCAATCCAGACAATAGTGATCAATAATTTGAAAAATACTGGTAAAGGGAACTCATAACATAATATATAAAATGGTTAAAACAACAAGAAAAAATATTGGAGACTCGAACCAGGACAAGAGTCCAGCTAAAAGTCCTCCAGAGGGTGAAGCACAAAACAACAAGTTCAACATCCAAACATTAGCTAAGGAAATAATAACAGGAGTGAGTAAAGAATTTGAAAAAATTGTAATCAGAAATGCAGGAACAACAAATGAGAATATGGAAGAAATTTCTAATTATCTCATGGTTATTAGATAGCTGAAAGCTGAAATCGCTGAGCTAGGAAGGCAACTAGCTGAGCAAGCTAAAACAGTATCAGAGCAGGGTAACAAAATAGATGAACTCCAGAAAGCAGTAGAGGGCAGAGAGAATAGAATCAATGAGGCTGAAGACAGAATTAGCAAGATTGAGGATGAATTAGAGACAACTAAAAAAGAAGTAAGTGATCTCAAAAAGAGATTAAGAGATGCTGAAAACAACAACAGAGTCCTATGGGATGACTTCAAAAGAAACAATATATGCATTATTGGCTTACCAGAGGAAGAAAGAGAAGGAGAGGAAGAAAGCATTCTCCAGGCCATAATAGCTGAAAATTTCTCTAGTCTAGACAACACCAAAGACATAAAGATTCAAGAAGCCCAGAGGGTCCCTAACATAATTAACCCAGACCTAAAGACACCAAGACATGTCATACTTAGAATGGAAAGGAATAAGGATAAAGAAAGGATCCTGAAGGCTGCAAAAGAAAAACAGAGTCACCTACAAAGGAAAACCCATAAGATTAGCAGCAGACTTCTCCATACAAACACTACAGGCCAGAAGAGAATGGCAAGATATCTATCGAGTGCTCAATGAGAAAGGCTTTCAGCCAAGAATACTATATCCTGCTAGACTGTCATTCAGACTAGATGGAAGCATCAAAACCTTCTCAGACAAGCAACAGTTGAAGGAAGCAACCATCACCAAGCCTGCCCTGAAAGAAGTTCTGAAAGGTCTCCTATAAACAACCAGACCACCACAAATAGGACATATATCAAAACACTCTAAAACTCTACAAGAATGGCGTTAAAGTATCTTCAATCTTTGATATCAATAAATGTCAATGGCCTGAATTCACCTATTAAAAGACGCAGAGTAGGAAGATGGATCAGAAAACACAACCCAACAATATGTTGTCTACAGGAAACTCACCTAACTCAACAAGACAAACACAGACTTAAAGTGAAAGGATGGAAAACTATCATACAAGCCAATGGCCCACAAAAAAGGGCAGGAACAGCTATTCTCATATCTGACATGATAGACTTTAAAATAGATAAGATTAAAAAAGATAGGAATGGACACTACTTAATGCTCAGAGGATCAGTCAATCAAGAGGACTTAACAATTATTAATATCTATGCACCCAATGAGAAGCCATCTAAATACATCAAACTTCTACTGAAAGAGCTACAGCAATATCTTAACAGTAACACAATCATAGTAGGGGACTTCAACACCCCACTATCTCAACTTGACAGATCATCCGGGAAGAAAATCAGTAAAGACATAAGGGAGCTAAATGAAGAGATAGATAAACTAGAACTATTGGACATTTTCAGAGTCATTCATCCCAAGAAACTGGAATACACATTTTACTCAAATCCACATGGATCATTCTCAAGGATAGACCATATGTTAGGCCACAAAGACAGCATCAGCCAATTCAAGAGCACTGAAATCATCCCAAGCATCTTCTCAGACCACAGTGGAATTAAACTAACACTTAACAATCAACAAAAGATTAGTAACAGTGCCAAAATGTGGAAGCTCAACAGTACACTTCTTAACAACTTCTGGGTCAAAGAGGAAATCAAAGAAGAAATCAAAATGTTCCGAGAGTTCAATGAAAATGAAGACACAAGCTATCAAAATATTTGGGACACAGCTAAAGCAGTCCTAAGAGGGAAGTTCATAGCTATACAAGCACACATTAGGAAACAAGAAAAGGCACAAATAAACAGCCTGATTGCACATCTTAAAGACCTAGAAGAAGAACAACAAAGGAATCCTAAAGCAACCAGAAGGACAGAAATCACTAAAGTTAGGGCAGAAATAAATAACATTGAGAATAGGAAAAACATACAAAAGATCAATGAAAGTAAATGTTGGTTCTTCGAAAGAGTAAACAAAATCGACAAACCTTTAGCCAGACTCACAAAACAAAAAAGGGAGAAGACCCAAATAAATCGGATAGTAAATGAAAGAGGAGATATCACAACAGACACTGCAGAAATTCAACATATCATGCGAGGCTTCTATGAACAACTATATGCCACCAAGCTAGAGAACCTGGAAGAAATGAATGATTTCCTAGATACCTACCAACTTCCAAAACTAAGTAAAGAGGAAGTGGATAACATGAACAGGCCCATCACAGCTAATGAAATTGAAACAGTTATCAAAAATCTTCCCAAAAATAAAAGTCCTGGATCAGATGGTTTTACAAATGAATTCTACAAAACTTTCAAAGAAGAACTAATACCTCTACTTTTAAAAGTCTTCCAGAAGATTGAAGACACTGGAATACTCCCTTCCAGCTTCTATGAAGCCAACATCACCCTGATACCAAAAGCAGACAGGGACACAACCAAAAAAGAAAACTACAGACCAATATCTCTGATGAACATAGATGCAAAAATATTGAACAAAATTCTAGCCAACCGGATACAGCAGTATATCAAAAAGATTGTTCATCATGACCAAGTGGGGTTTATCCCAGGCATGCAAGGTTGGTTTAATATACGTAAATCAATCAATGTGATCCACCACATCAACAAAAGCAAGACCAAAAACCACATGGTCATATCAATAGATGCAGAGAAAGCCTTTGACAAAATACAACATCCCTTTATGATCAAAATACTACAAAAAATGGGAATAGATGGAAAATTCCTGAAGATAGTGGAGTCTATATATAGCAAACCTACAGCCAACATCGTACTCAATGGTGAAAAACTGGAAGCATTTCCCCTCAGATCAGGTACTAGACAGGGCTGCCCACTATCACCATTACTATTCAACATAGTGTTGGAAGTTCTTGCCATAGCAATCAGGCAGGAGCAAGGAATTAAAGGCATACAGATTGGAAGAGAAGTCAAACTCTCCTTATTTGCAGATGACATGATAGTATACATGGAAAAACCTAAAGAATCCAGCAAGAAGCTTTTGGAAATCATCAGGCAATACAGTAATGTGTTAGGCTATAAAATTAACATTCAAAAGTCAGTGGCATTCCTCTATGCAAACACTAAGTTAGAAGAAATTGAAATCCAGAAATCAGTTCCTTTTTCTGTAGCAACAAAAACAATAAAATATCTAGGAGTAAAAAAAAAAAAAAAGAAGAGATCCAAAAGGCCAATGGCATATGAAAAAATACTCAGTCATTGATTTTCAGAAAAATGCAAATAAAGGCAGTAATGAGATACCACTTCACCTCTGTGAGAATGTCATATATCAAAAATGATAGTAACAACAAATGCTGGAGAGGTTGTGGGGGAAAAAAGCCCTCTTACACTGTTAGTGGAAATGTAAATTGGTCCAAACCTGTGGAAAGCAGTCTGGAGGACTCTCAAAAGACTAGAAATGGACCCACCCTATGAACCTACAATTCCTCTCTTGGGGATAGATCCCAAGTACTAAGAATTCTTATCCAGTATCTGGCAACTGTAAGAAAATTAACCACTAATTCAAAACAACAGAAGGAGGTAGGAGGGGATGGGAGAGGAGAGAGAGGAGGAGGAGGAGCAGCAGCAGGAGGAGGAGCAGTGAAAAGATAGGAAAGAGTACTCATTAAGAAGTGAAATGAAAAGTCTGGCCCAACAAATTCGAACATTGAGAATTATATCAAGAATAGGCACTGCAGGACCCCTCCAAGGTCAGAAAAAACAGAGGGAGATAGAGTCCTAGGATTGTGCTATGACCTCACACATTTTTTGATGTTTAGTCAAGAGTACTTTGAATCAACTCAAAAACTTTTTTAACCTTCTCTAATGGGAAAATGTCTAATTGCATGTAATTATACTGTTGGAGTATTTAATATTTTTATTGTAATATTTAAGTTAAATTCTTTTAATCTACTGGATTAGAAGCTGGGTGGCCAGCACTAAAGCCTATAATTAGTGTACACATACATCCTGGTTTGCCTCAATGGCACTGGTTTATGCTGCTGTTTTGAGGTGGTTATTTATAGAAACACCTTTCACTCACAAAAGTTCCAGTTGGGACAATAAATATATGGTTACCTACCCATAATGCTATTCTCTAGATGTGTTCTAAAATGCCAAGGGCAAAATGTGTTGTTTTTCAGAGGCTAGTTGGCTTTAGTGCCACTTTCCATCTCAACAAATGTCACCTTGGATGGACGGTATTACTTCACCAAGTTGGCATTGTTGACTATTTTCAAAACTATTTCATTTCAATGCCCCCTCTTTTTTTAACCTCTCTGTACTTCTCAAATTCAATTTTAGTGTCAGTTTTGCTTAGCACAGTCTTCCTCCTGTCCTTCAACCTTTAAGATTTTTCCCCTTTGGTTTTCTATTTTCTTACCTCTTACCTATGTTGTCTATTTTTATACATTTACTGTAAAACATGATTTCTATTTGTGGCTTCCTTTCTTCCTACATTCAATTTGTCTGTCATGTATTTTAAATGACTACTTCAGAGTAAATGATAGCACTTCAGTAACATCCAATGGTAGAGTGTGCAATCCTTTGTATTCTACCTCAGATATACTATATTGAACAATATAGACATAGAGGTTAAAATTTCTAGTGCCTTTCAAACTATCTGCAAAGCAATGAATTTTGGTGTTTAGTTTATGGAGAAGGGAAATACATGATTTGTTTGTTTGCTAATTTCCCTAGTATCAATAAATCCATGGTAGGCTATTTCAGGTTCAACATACCCTCAACCTATTTATGATAATTTGACCTTTGACCGTATTGAGCCTTTAAGAGTCACCTTCAGCAAACCTTTGCAGTGATACAAAAACTAAAAGTTTGAAGTGGGGGAATACTTAAAAATTATTCTAATTACTTAAATTCTACATTTTATCATAAAAGGAAAACAAACTCGTGTTAAAATCAAATTTATATACGATGCTTACTTATTAAAAATAAGCTGGTAAATTGTTGCTGCTCTTTGTATAATATTACAGATAACATAGATAAATTTACCTTAAAAGTAAAATGAAAGAAATTTCTATGGCAAAAATCATGAAATAAGTAAGCCAAGATACCCAAGAGAATTAAAAAAGAGAAAAAAAGAAGAAAAGAAAACAAAAGAGACTTGTTTGGGAAAAACAGCATATAAAATTCTTTCTGCTAACTAAAAATTCCATAGGGGCAACTTCTGGTACATTAAAGTACCAGTTTAACTTTTGGCTTTGTTTCCTCTTGCAAACCACTAAAGATTATTCTCAAAAGCCAGAACATTATTATGCAAGGTTAGGACTCTAGTCTCCATGACTGCCACACTAATGCAAATCCACGGGCCAGCAAACTTCCATGAGCTGGAACTGAGCCTAAGGGCAGAAAGTGATAAGTCAGGCACTATTAGAGCTATAGATCAATTTACTAGCAATTGAAAGTCCTTGGGCATTCAGTAATGTTATAAGATGTCTTTTCTCTGTTCTGAGCGATTCCAGAAGGCTTAAAGGTTACTTTGGGGATCAGTGATTTTTCACAAATCTAAGCATTACTTTTATTCAAAGGCAATTTCTAGCTTTGTTTAGTCCTAGTGGCTTAATATATAATAGAAACTAAAGTAGGCTACAGGTAGGGGGAAAACCCTTTAAGGAATAGTTTGAACACTGCTCACATCAATTCAAATGTTTTAATCAAATGTAATCAAAATTTGAGATAGAATGTACACACAATGAAGGGTGAAATAAATATTTTCTAGAGAACATCCTGAGACCTACACAGCATTATTTTGGAACTTGAAATATTTTGTGCAAGGAGGGGGGGGGGGGAAATAAGGCTAAAGATTTACAGATCACAAGTTTATTAAGGTAAGTGTCTTTGAGCACATTGATCACATATACTATTAAACCCAAATGCTGGATCTTATACATAACAACTGAAAATAAAACATGCTCTGCTGATAAACTTATAAACTGATGCATCATTTCTACAAATTGCCTATAATTAGGCACTGTGCTAATAGCACTCCATATTACTTTTATTTTGACTTCTTAAGAACTTTAAAAAGTATATAATAAAATTGGTAGATTATAGATCAGGAACCAGAGAATTAAATCCATTATTTATCCAAAGTCATTCAGGAACACAGCATGATCCACATCACATAACCAATTTACTGCCTTGTCAAAAGCTTCAGTCATTTTATACTCTTTGCCCCACTCATCTCACCACTACAAACCTATACCAAGATAATGCCATAGGAAGACACAAATATAGTCTCCAAATTGGAAATGATGTAAAAACTGAAGAATGTTAAATGGCTTATTCACATAGTGGTCTATTTTTCAACCAAAAACAATGTATTTCTCAAGGACATTTGATGAAATAAGAAACTCATCATAAAGTATTGAGAAGAAAGGAGGTATAAGACAGCATATATGACATTTCACTAGAGAAAATAAAAATGTATTTAGATGGAGGAAAAAGCTAAAAAAAAAAAGCAATTTTACCTAATAATAATTTTAGATATAATAATAATTTTATATTATTTCTAAATTAGGATTACATCCTTTTTTCACTTTTTTCACTTTTGTAATTAGAAATAATTTTAGATTATTTTTAAATTAGGATTACTTCTTTTTTTTCACTTTTCCTCTGCGTCTTCTGATGTGTGTGTGTGTTTATGTTAAATCATTTTTATAATGAGAAGGCTCATTTTTAAATTCAAAAGCAGAGTACTTACTGTTCTCATTGCCACATCTGGTGAAGGAAATATTGAGACTAATAAGAAGTAAAAAAAAAAAAAAAAAAAAAAAAAAAAGAAGAAGAAGAAGTAACTACAGTGGTCAGTGAAATGGATAATAAACCAACAACATATCTGGAAATTATTCAAAAAGTTGTGAAATACACAACTTTTTGTGGCAGGGAAGGTCATGAGTGACAAAATCCTGGCTGAGAGAAGATAACAGATTTGACAGTTGGGGGGCGGCAGGTGGTGATGGTGTACCCAGTTGAGCACACATGTTACAGTACACAGGGCTCAGGTTCAAGCCCTTGGTTCCCGCCTACAGGGGGGAAGCTCTACAAGTGATGTTAGCAGTACTGCAGATCTCTTTCTCCTCTCTCTTTCCACCTCTAACTCCATCTCTGTCTCCCCTTTCCCTCTGAACTTGCCTGTATCTAAAATAAATAAATAAATGTGGTTTTTTTTTTTTTAAGATTTCCCAGTTAGGAACAGGACAGAGAGACAGCCACTTTGTCTCTCATTTCCTTCATGGCCAAGAAGAATTTTGAATGATTATATACTCTTTTTGATCTTTCACCCTCTTTACTAACTCACAATAACCTGATCTGTCCTCCTGCTACCAGTCCCCTCCCCAACTTCATATATATTGCTTTCACCACTGCCAGAAATGTTCTTTTTTTTTTCCCCTCCAGGGTTATCACTAGGGCTCAGAGCTCAGTGCCTACACCACTAATCCACTGCTCCTAAAGGCTATTTTTTTTCCTTTTTGTTGCCCTGGTTTATCATTGTTGTTACTATTGTTGTTGTTACTTCTGTTGTTGTTGCACAGGGCAGAGAGAAATTGAGAGGGGAAGGGAAGACACAGAGGGGGAGAGAAAGACACCTGCAGATCTGCATTATCCTTGTGAAGTGATCCCTTCCCCTCCCCCCCGGAGGTGGGGAGCCTGGGGCTCAAACTGGGATCCTTAATGCTGGTCCTTGCACTTGGCACTGTGTATGCCTAACCCACTTCACCACCACCCAGCCCTTCAGCAAGGTTCTCTTATTGTCAAGCTCAACAGTCCATATTCAATCCCTGTCTACTATGAATGAACTCTCCACTACAACTGACCCACCTCCTTCCCTGAGCATTTCTTTCTGAGAATTTTGTGACAGATAATTTGTGGTTATCTTTCCAGTAGACATTGCCTGCTGATAATCAGGCACACCTACTTTTTGCTAACACAGTAGTAACCATATTCAGACACAGACAGCAGGATGCTTATTCTTAGAGCAAACAGCCTTCTCCCTAGTCCTGGCAGATGAGCCATGTTGGCCTAAACCAATCAGTACCAATTTTCCTTTGTTGTAAATGCTTTAGGAGCTGGTACTGTCCAGTGAAATCTAAGGATAAATTCCTTCCATTGTACAATTCCTACTTTTGATTAAATTTTCAGAATTGAGTGGTGTGCCAGTTTCTTGTGGCTAAGAGATGAAAACCAAGACAATCACCAAAAAGTTAATGTAAAGTCTTGATAGCAATGAAATATTGAATTATTCAATGCTGGGACTACCTGTTCCCAGACTATTATGTGAGACATTAAGTCCCTATAGTTTAAGTTAGTCTTAATTTGATATTCAGTTCTTACAGTCAAATGGATCCTAGTTACATTTATATACCCTGTCTCCTGGCTTTCTATAGGCTTTCTACCTTTTGGGGCCACCTTTTAATTCTACCTTGTCTTGCATGTAAAATGTAAAATTCTAGAGAATTTCAACTTTGGCTTCCTTATTAGTCCAATAACATTCTGTGTGTGTGTGTGTGTGTGTGTGTGTGTGTGTGTGTGTGTGTGTGTTCTTTTTCAATGGAGTCATTTTAACTATCCATAGTTATAGTTTACATAAATGTTTATTGACAATCTACTATGATCCAGATTCTGCTCATTTTCTAAATTCTAGAAATACACCAATGAAAATACCAGAGATGTCCCGGGATAAGAGATGAAGAAAAGAGAGAATTAGGAGGAGAAATTTTACATTTGAGTATCTTTTAATAAGATCTACTATACAACAAAGAACCTATAGTTAATAATTTCTCAATATAATACATTTTTATTGTGAAGAGGATAGATCTGATACTAAGTGTTCTTACCAGCTACTAGGCACAAAAGGGGAGGAAGCAGGGACATTGTAAGTAATGTGTATTTTGTTACCTTTGGAGGGAGATGGACACATACTACAAAATTTCTCACCCCTATATATGTACACCTTAAATATGTTAAAGGTTTTTTAAATATCAACTATAATTCATAGAGCTGTTTGAAATAACACAAAAATAAATTCTTCCTTTTGTGAAGATGTTCAAGTTTTTTGTAGCTTTTTCTATGGGGTCATATTTTCCATAAAGATTCTAAAGGTTGTTTTTAATTCTTCTACTATAGATTTATAATACTACAAAATTTTATATCCTTACATATGTACAATGCTTACTACATCCTACCTACATCCAAAATCCAAGTATCATCACAGTATTAAAATGATCCTCTCAACTAAGGAGTTTTTTAATTCTAGACACTATTCCTCCTTTTCTATTCTCTAAGTTTATATAGTACTAGATAATTGTTTCTTAGTAAGGATTTTGTAAAATTTCTAGTAAAGTTAGCTGAACCTGTATTATTCTTTGTAGGAGGTTTTTTTTCTATTTAAGTAAGTTCTAGAGAATTATAACTTTCTAATAATTCAAACATATTTTCAAATACTAGCTTAAAGTTTTCTGAAATAGAGTACCTGGCAGTGACGCACTAGGTAAAGCACACACATTACCATGCACTAGACCTCAGGTTCAAGCCTCCAGTTTCTACCTGCAGAGGAGAAGCTTCACAAGTGAAGCCCTTCCTCTCTATCTTCCCCTTCCCTCTCAATTCCTCTCTATCTCTGTGTGAGAAAGGAAGGAAAGATGGAAGGAAGAAAGGAAAGAGGAAGGAAGGAAGGAAGGAAGGAAGGAAGGAAGGAAGGAGGAAAGGAAAGAAGATGAAGGAGAAAAGGGAGGAAGGAAGGGAGAGTGAAAGAAAGAGGAAAAGGAAAAAGAAAAAAAAAAAAGGCTACTAAGAGCAATGGATTCATTTTACAGGCTCTGAGGCCCTGCTCTAACCTTGGTGGCAAAGTTTTCCTTAATATAAATTTAAGGTTCAAAATGTCTTTATATTACATCCCTTGAATTTTTACATGTAGTACTTTGAAATGTGGTTCTAAATATCTTTGAATTTCAATTATGATTACTTCTTTGACCTATGGGTCTTTCAGAACTTTCCTTCTTAATTTCCATACATATTGATCTTCTGGTTAATAATTTCTAATTTAATTGCATTTGTGGTCGTAAAAGTTTCTTTATATAGTTTTAATATTTTAAATTTGTTTACATTTCCTTCATTGCACAGGATATGTCAGTTCTTAAAATTTGTTTTCAAAAGGAAATGATGTCTTCAGTTCTTAGTCTTTAGTTCTTAGTGCTTTATATGATGTCTTTAGTTCTTAGTGCTTTATATGCAACCACTAGATCAAATTTGTTCTTTTCAAAATTGTCTCTTCCCTTACTGATTAAGTATTAACTAGTTCTGTTGCAAACTGAAAGACTTGTGAAAATCCCCCAATATAATGGTACAGTTGTTTCACTGCATAGTTCTATAGATTTTATTTTCTAAATTCTAAAATTATTATTTACTGCATTCAAATTTAAAACTGTTACATAATTCAGGGTTCTCCTTGTTGAGCTTGTTTACTTTTATTTTTTTCTGCTGCCAGGGTTTTCAATGGGTCTCAGTGCCAGCACTAAGGATCCACTGCTTCCAGTGGCCATTTTTCCTGTGTTTTTTTTTTTTCTTCTTCTTCTAAGTTTTATTAGATGGGACAGGGAGAGAAAAATTGAGAGAGATGGGGGAGATAGAGAGGAAGAGAGAAAAACAACTGCAAACAGACCTGCTTCAGTGCTCATGAAGCATCCTTCCTGTAGGTGGGAAGCAGGGGCTCGAACCCAGGTTCTTGGAATTGGTAATATGTGCACTTAACTGGGTGTGTCACCACCTGGCCTGGCCCAAACATGTTGTCTTTATCTCTAGTAATTTTTTTTGCCTTAATTTTTTTTCAATTTTTTTATTAGTCTTTTAAGGCCTTTTGTTTTTAGTTGTCACCAGAGTCATTGCTAGGGCCAAGACTGTATGATGAATCTACCACAACTGGACACTCATTTTTCTTCCTTTTTTTTTTCCCCAGCCATTCCACCCCACCTCCTCCTCCCCCTCATCCCCTTCTTCTTCCCCTTCCCTTTTGCCTTCCCCCCTCTCCTTTTTTTGATAAGGACAAAGAAAGATTGGGGAGTGGATACAGAAGCTTCCACCCTCAGGTGGGGGTCAAAGGCTTGAACCCCAATCCTGGAGCATGCTAACATGTGTGTTCTACTGGGTGCCACCATCTGACCCCTCATTTGTTGCTGTTGAAACAAATTAGCATTAATGCATCATTAGTTTTGGAGAATAATTGCCTGAACAGTTCTTTTCCTCGCTCGTTTAATTTAATCTTTATCATTTCCATTGTTTTAAAAAAGTAAAATCCATAATACCACTACCATTGTAATGTTCTAATTATAGTTTTAACTATAATTAGAACAATAAGATTATTCTTATTATATCTTATTCTACAATAAGATTATTCACTTCTCAAAAGAAGCAGTTGCATTTTGAGAATTATGGTTTGTGGCTTGGAATGTAGTTAACTTACCATGAGAAACCAATCTCTAAAGACCAGTTATTGTTTTCACTGAGCTCTTGCATGCTGCTGAAAAAACATTCATGTGTGGGTGGATGTCAGGACAGGAAGAGAAAAGATGTGACCAGAAGGCTGTGGCAAATCTATGTGCCTACTAGGGCCAAAAAGGCAGTGATACAAGGTAACAATTTATTGTCAGGAGTAGGGCTCTCTCACCCTTCTGCCAGCCACAATTTGCCACCCAGCAATCCTTTATCTCATTGGAATGTTGTCAGATTTTTTTCAGAAGGAACCAGAATCTAGATACAAAGCAGAAGACCAACAAAACAGTTTGCCTGGATAGTGTACTTACTTTGGCAGGTTCCAGTCCAGCCCCTACCACATTAAAAGAAGTTTCAGAGTTATCCCTCTGTCTCTCTGCCTCTGTTTCTTTCTTTTTATCAGCAGGAAAAAAAAAAAAAACCCACCTCAGCCTGAAATAGTGATGGCCTACTAACAAATAATAATAATAATAATTAATAATAGTAATGTGAGAAATCTATTGATTTTGGAAAAATGCAGATCAAATCACATTACATTTGCACATTCTAGGTTTTACTGGAAAATCCTAACAGTCTGTGCTCTGGAGAAAGAGGACAACTAGAGATCTTCTTCATCATCACTTTTTTTTTTTTTTTAGTAATAATCAACCCATATTTGGGAGAACTACTGTAGCTTCTTTATTTACTCATGAGAAAGATAGGAGAAAGAGAAAGAACGAGACATTACTCCTGTACATGTGCTGCTGGGGATGGAACTCAGGACCTCATACTTGAGAGTCTAATGCTTTATCCATTATGCCACCTCCCGGAACACCTGCTTATTATTTCAAATAGGCTAACCCACTCTGATTTTAAATTCCCCCAGAAGAATAGAAACCTAATTCACATCCTGCTCTTGAGAAATGATTTTGTAAACTCTTGGTGTGGTTGACCACCACAAGCAATATGATATGTTGGTCACCCCCTAGAAATAGAAATAGGAAACAGTAGGAAGCAAGAGTGAGGTTTATAGATGAAGGAACACTAAAGAACTGCCACCAAAGCAAAACTCAAAACTTTGGGGGAAATTATTGGCAGTCTTATACCAATTCCAAATGTGAACTATATCACAAACTTAAGTCCAGGCTACTCCATTCTGAGGGGGGAAATGGAAAAAAGGAATATTAAAGAAAATATGTCCTAGAAGAAAAAAATTGTGCATATACAGACATAGTATATATCAAAATGTACAAGTCCTTCAATCTGTCCATTTGTCATTATTTCAAAATAATAAAATAATTGTGAAATATCTCCACAGAAACTTTGGCATATTGTCACCAAGAAAAGGTATTTCGATGACTGGTAGAACAAGGTATTTTCTTACACACAGCAAATGAATAAAGTGAGCTAGAATTCTGACTACTACAAATAAGCTGTAGCTAACGTTATGAGGTTTTTTATGTATTGCTCAAAACAAAACTATGAACTACTTCCTTTGTATAGTGCCAAAACTGAAGCAAAAAGAAGAAATCTGCCTACCAATGTCACAACTTTAATAAGTGTGAGTGCCAGGACTCAAAACTAGGTCACCTGTGTCCAAATCCTGTGTTTCCCTCTCTGTCACACCTTCTTTGACTGAAAATCAGATGAGAAACTCAGCTCGCAGCCTGATTCTTAGATAGCCAAGACTTCTGACAAAGTGGGAGCTATGAGGTACCTATGTCAATAACTAAACAATATCGGGGAGAGGGTTAAGCACACCCGGTGCAAAACACAAGGACCTGAGTAAGGATCCAGGTTCGAGACCCCCCCCCCCCTTCCCTCCTGCAGGGGAATCACTTCACAGGCTGTAAAGCAGGTCTGTAGGTATCTATATTTCCCCCTCTCTGTCTTCCTCTCCTCTCTCCATTTTTCTCTGTCCTATCCAACAACAACTACATCAATAACAACAATAATAACTACAACAATAAAACAACAAGAGCAACAAAAGGGAAAATAAATAAATATAAAAAAATAAAATAACTAAATGATAATATAAAAAATAAAATAACTAAATGATATCAAATCAGAAATGAGCAGTAGTACTCTTGGCATATCTATCACAAAGGCAGGATCGCTGGAAGGCTGCAAAGTAACAATTAAGTCTGATTTTTAAAACCTGTGATTTCTCACATTCTGTCAGCCAAGGCCCCCTTCCCTTCTTGCCACACACATATAGACCACATAGCTACATAATTCTAAGAACATAAAAATCACTTTATCCCAAGTCAAAAGGAACCTATTTCTCCTCTTGTATCCTCTTTCTACCACCCAATCAACTATTTAATTACTTTAGCTGAGCAAATTTCAACTTTAGATGAGATTATTTCAGTATTTACCTTCTTATATTTTTTATTAAGTTTAGTAAAACCATATGTCTTGCCTCTGGAAAAGAGGACATACTTCTTCCATATATTAGAATGTTTTGAAAAAACAAAAAAAAATCTGCTTTTATTATCATTTAAATTATCAATATTGCATTTAATCTTCTTCAATAAATACTGATTGCAAAAATTACTATTCTGATACTTCTTTTTTTGGACTGGTCATATGCTGGCCATATTAGAATCTGTTGTGTAAGAAAAATATATGGACTATAAACCATTAATCCCTCAATAAGGAAATTAAAAAAATAAAAATACATGTTTGCTTCTATATTAAAATATAAATAAATAATGGATTCTCAAATTAAATATAATTATCTTCAACATGTATAATATAAATTTCTAAGGGGATTATGATAAAAAAGATTTCACTGAAAAGAAAATCCATAATTAATATGCCACCTCTAGTAGATTCTCAGGTTGGCCCTTCAAAGCAAAGTCTAACATTGTTCTTCAGCATTTTTATTTTCAAAATAAAAATTATTCATGCAGGCTCAAAAAGATAGCCCACCTAGATAGTGCCTGTAGTGCTTCAGTATTGTGATTTCTTTCTCTTTCTTTCTCTGTCTCTGTTTCTGTTTCATCTCTGTCACTATCTAGAAAAGTCAGAGCAGGGAAGTCTTGAAGATGGCAAAAGATGGTAGCTAGAGAGATAGATACTGCTATGACCTATATCCTAACATAGTAAAATTTAAATTATTACTGTGCTTTGTTAGAGGTTTTGTGGATCTTGAATTATACAATTTCTCTCCTCTCAATCTGATCTCAGAAGCACCTCGCTCATAATGGATTTGTATTTCTGAAACTTCATAAACCCTCTAATGAAAAACTGGCTTGAAATGAATTACATAAAAAAATCTTGGAAGGAGCATATAAAACTGAAGACTTTGATCTATGTACTTGCCCACACAAATTAAGCTTTAAGCATAGATATCTATGAATGACACAAATCTATCTTTTAAGGGTTTGCCTGGTTTCCAGCAGGAAGACACTTGGGGAAATAATCACTTCCATTTAACTGAGAAGGTATTTATTAACTTTATCATAAAATTATGTCTTCAAAAAGTATTTTCCTGTCATGGATATAGTTCTCCTGGTAGAGTGCATGTCTTATAATACTCATATCCCTAAGCTCAAGCCTGGGTATCATTATGAAATGCCACAATGCATAGGGAAGATCTATAGATCATGAAGCAGTGCTAGGGTACCTTTCCCTCTCCTCCCTTTCCCTCTCTCTATGTCTTTCCTACTCTCTTGCTCTCCCACCCCCACCTCCCATCTCTCTGAAGGTCTTGGAGTCTCAGCTTGTTCCTAAACCCAGTTTTGCCACCAAGGTTATCTCTGGGGTTCAGTACCAGTACTACAAATGCACCTATTGCAGTAACCATTTTTTTCTCTTTCTTTTTTTAAAATTTTTTATTATCTTTATTTATTTATTGGATAGAGACAGCCAAAAATTAAGGAGAAGGGGAAAGTAGAGAGGGAGAGGGACAGAGAGAGACACCTGTAGTACTGCTTCACCACTTGTGAAGCTTTCCCCCTGCAAGTGGAGAGCAAAGCTTGAACCTGGGTCCTTGGGCATTGTAACACATGCACTCAACCAGGTGTGCCACAACCCGGCCCCTTCTATTTCTTTTTTCTTTCTAATTTTTATTAGATAGAACAGAGAGATGAGGGAAAGATCAAGAGAGGAAGAGTGTTGCTGAGGACTTATTCTGATGCAGTCTCCGCCTCCAGGTTTTTCTATGCCCCGCTAAATCCTAGAGTGCCCCCTTTCAACCAGTCCTGGCTCCGCCCCCAGGTTTTCTATGCCTCGCTAAATCCTAGAGTGCCCCCTTTCAACCAATCCTGGCTCCACCCCCAGGTTTTCTATGCCTCACTAAATCCTAGAGTGCCCCCTTTCAACCAATCCTGGCCCTACACGGCACCCCTGGTTGTCGCCCAATAAAAAGCCCCCTCACCCCTCCCCTCTCTCTCTCTCTGGGCTCTCGGCTCTCTCTCTCTGGGCTCTCAGCTCTCGCTCTCTCTGGGCTCTCGGCTCTCTCTCTCTGGGCTCTCGGCTCTCCCTCTCTGAGGTCTCGCTCCCTGCTCTCCCCCCATCGGCCATTGCTGGCTGGCTCCACGTGGTCTGAACCAAACCTCCCCCCCCCATCCTATAATAAAGATCTGTGTACCCCTTTGCTCTGGACGTCCGCTCTCTTCTCCGCGGTGCAGCCCGACTCCAGACCACCTTAACAACAGAAGAGATAGACACATGGAGACTTGTTTCACTACTCATGAAGTGTCCTTCCTGCAGGTGAGGAGCATTTAACTGGATGTTCACAACTCAGCCTCACTTCTAACCTTTTAAAAATACTCCCTCTCATTAAAGGGGGTAGGAAGTAAATTTAAATTATAACTCCAGGCTCCATGGTGGGCTTCAGACATTAGATGAGCATATTTTCCCTTCATAGAATAGCTGGCATGTGACAGTATTTGGCTTTTTGTGGCACTAGGCAAGCAGAACCTCACTCCACTTCACATAATATTTCTGAATAAATGAACAACCTGTCTTTAGTAACATAGGAGAGACACTCAGAACTGTGACTCTCCTATGTCTATGGAATAAAATCACAATAAACATGGAAGCCAAAGACATCTGAAAATTTCATAATACATTAGTCCAGAGGCCAGGTGTCCAAAATCAGTTTCTTTGGGCTTGATGTAAGATATTAACAATACCTCCAGAAGTCCTTAGGAAAAACGCTGTTCCTGGCTCTTTTTTATTTTATTTATTATCTT
Source organism: Erinaceus europaeus (assembly GCF_950295315.1). NCBI lineage: Eukaryota > Metazoa > Chordata > Mammalia > Eulipotyphla > Erinaceidae > Erinaceus > Erinaceus europaeus. The sequence continues at coordinate 93,245,277 of NC_080166.1, forward strand.
TGTTTATATATTGGAAAGAGACAGACAGAAATCAAGAGGGAAGGTGATAGAGAGAGAAAAAAACACCTAGAGCACTGCTTCACCACTCACAGTCTTCCCCCTGCAGGTGGAAAGCTGAACCTCAGTCTTTGCACACTGTAATGTGTACATTTAACCAGGTGAACCACCACCCAGTCCCTGTTCCTGACTCTTTAAGTTTCAAAGGTCCTTCCTTCAAGGGCTGCATACTCCCTGACTTATAGTCATATCTTTTCAATCTGTATATGTCTAGTTGCATGGCCTCCTCTTCTTTCTGTCTCTCTCTTGCTAAGACATTTGTCATAGCATTTAGGGTCCAACAAAATAACCAAAGATATTTTCCTCATCCATCTCAAAATTCTTAACTTCTGCTAAAACATCTCACTGTTTCCTTCACACTTAAGGTTCTATGAATTAGGAAGGGCTTGGGGATAGAGACATATATCAGACTATCACACCAACTAAGACCACAGTTCAAGAATTTAAGCAAAAGAAAACTAAATGGGGTGGGGAGTTGGGAGAATCTAAGTTTTCCATAATTCTCACACATTGTCCTTTTCACATCCTAATCGGATATCAGTTGTTTGGAAAAAGCATGCTTTAGGTCTCAATCACAATGATATTTATGGATTAATTAATTATCTAACTTTAGGCAACAACTGATCAATTGAGATGATTCTTACCCCCTCAGCTATGGACATCTAATCTTTCACAAAGGTGCCCAGACTATTAAATGGGAAAACAAGTCTCTTCAATATATGGTGTTGGAAAACTTGGGTTGAAACATGCAGAAGAATGAAACTGAAGCACTATATTTCACCAAATACAAAAGTAAATTCCAAGGAGATCAAAGACTTGGAAGTTAGGCCTGAAACTATCAAAATACTTAGAGGAAAACATTGGAATAACTCTTTTCCACATAAATTTTAAAGGCATTTTCTATGATACAAATCCAATTACAAAGAAGACTAAAACAAAAATAAGCCAATGGGACTACATCAAATTAAAAAGTTTCCTTCTGCACAGCAAAAGACACCATCACCTAAACAAAGAGACCCCCCCCACAGAATGAGAGAAAATATTTACATGCCATACATCAGATAAGAGGCTAATAGTCAAAATATATAAAGAGCTCACCAAACTCAGAAAAAAAAAAAAGACCATATCCAAAAATGGGGGGAGGATATGAACAGAATATCCATCGCAGAAGAGATCCACGGACATATCAAAAAATTCCTCCAAGTCTTTGATTGACAGAGAAATGCAAATAAAAACAACAATGAGATACCACTTCACTCTTGTGAGAATGTCATATATCAGAAAAGATAGCTGCGACAAATGCTGGAGAGGTTGTGGGGACAAAGGAACCCTCCTGCACTGGTGGTGGAAATGTAAATTAGTCCAACCTCTGTGGAGAGCAGTCTGGAGAACTCTCAGAAGGCTAGAAATGGACCTACCCTATGACCCTGCAATTCCTCTCCTGGTGATATATCCCAACAAACCAAACACAACCATCCAAAAAGATTTGTAAATGCCTATGTTCATAGCAGCACAATTTGTAATAGCCAAAATATGGAAGCAATCCAGGTGTCCAACGATGAGTGGCTGAGTAAGCTGTGGTCTGTATACACAATGAAATACTACTCAGCTATTAAAAATGGTGTTTTCACCTTTTTCACCCCATCTTGGATGGAGCTTGGAGGAATCATGTTAAGATGAACCAGAAAGAGAAGGAAGACTATGGGATGATCTCACTCATAGACAGAAGTTGAAAAACAAGAAGGGGGGGGGGGGGGGCGGTGGTAGCGCAGTGGGTTAAGTGCACATAGCGTGAAGCACGAGGATGGGGGTAAGGATCCCTGTTCTAGCCCCAGCCCTCCACCTGAAGGGGGGTCACTTCACAGGCAGTGAAGCAGGTCTGCAGATGTCTATCTTTCTCTCCCCCTCTCTGTCTTCCCCTCCCTCCATTTTTCTCTGTCCTATCAACAATGACATCAATGAAAAGAATATAATAACCACAATGATAAAAACAACAAGGGCAACAAAAAGGGAAACATAATAACCTCCAGGAGCAGTAAATTCATGTAGCAGGCACTGAGCCCCAGCAATAACTCTGGAGGCAAAAAAAAAAAGGAGGAGGAGGACGAGGGGGAGGAGGAGGAGGAGGAGAAGAGCTGAAGTCGAACTGGAGTTGGTGTATTGCACCAAAGTAAAACACTCTGGGATGGGGGAGAGGGTTCAGGTCCTGAACGTAATGGTGGAGGAGGACCTAGTGAATGTTGAATTGTTATATGGAAAACTGACAAATGTTACATATGCATTGTATTTTACTATCAACTATAAACCATTAATCCCCCAATAAATTTTTTTAAAAAAAAAGATGATTCTCCTTCCATTTATCTTACAGATATTTGTAGTGGGAAGGGGCATTACTCTTACCTGACATTAATGATCCCTCAAAGCTTTTCATTGACTTTTTCATGTTATCTCAAAGGTGCTTGGACACCAACAGTTTTTGAAATTATTTATAGGATATTGTCACTGACACAGATAGTTACAAATTGGGAAAATTTTTATTTCAAAAAATGTCAGGTAAGGCTTTGGGAAAATATCAGGGCAGATTCAGGGTCACTGGTGCTTAGCTTTCTAAGCTAATGTATGTAAATGAGCCCATCCAGGGGCCCAGCTGTTGTATGTTGAAATGTGCTGATATAACTAAATTGGGATTCTAAAGAACACAAATCAAATTGTGAACAAAATTACTGAAATACACCAGCCCTCTTTTGAAGCATTATAGGTCAACCCAAGAAAAATGACTAATGGGTAATAATACATAGTCCTGACAGGAATCATAAGCTAGGAAGGAGATTTCATGTAAAATAATAATAAAGAATATTAAATTGCCACCAGGCCCTGCCAGAGACAAATGAAAACAGAACAGAATCTTACCAGCATTCACTTACTCAAGCCCTCTGAAAATGTCCCAGGAACCTGCAGACAAATTAGTCTTTTGCCAAATAGCCTTTCCACTAGAAAAGAATGTTTTCTCAGATCTGTAAAAGGAAAGATGCTCTGAAAAGGTACCCTGTTGGTCTGTTTATAATCCTTCCTAGGACATCTATATGAAGTGGGGGGGGGGGGGAGTCTGCCTTTATCAGATACTTGTAGAGAAAAGTAAAACTTTTTCTAAACTCATAGTTAACTTTATTTCTTCTCTTACATGTCTTTCTCTTTCTTATATAAACTATAACAATTCCAATTATCTGTGTAATTTATGTTATTTTTACTCCAAAGTAACTTTGTTTCATCACAAGGTAATATGTTGACTCTAGGAGTTTAAATACATAGCTCAGTCATTGGACACTAGCAAAAAGTGAGCCTGCCTGCCAAGCTCGGCTTCACTATCATCAAATTGTAAGGAAATTGTAAGCCTCCAGCTCAAGCATGCACACCAGTCAGCCTAAAAAAAGACAGGAGCACGGAGTCAGGCAGTAGCACAGTGGGTTAAGCACAGGTGGCACAAAATGCAAGGACTGCCATAAGGATCCTGGCTTGAGCCCCTGGCTCCCCACCTGCAGGGGAGTCGCTTCACAAGTGGTGAAGTAGGTCTTCAGGTGTCTCTTTTTCTCTCCTCTCTGTCTTCCCCTCTTTCCATTTCTCTCTGTCCTATCCAACAATGACAACATCAACAACAACAATAACAACAGCAATAAAATGACAAGGGCAACAAAAGAGAATAAATAAATATTTTAAAAAAGACAGGAGCAAAATTCCAGGATAGAGAACCAGCAGCCACTACTCTCCTGAAATATGACAGCATATTTCAGAATATTGTTCCAGTCACCCTGATTCTTACTCCTTGATCTTATTGATCTATTAGGAAAACACCTCTAGCTGCATACTAAAAACATTTAGGAAACATTCTTGAAGTTTATAACCTCCTTATCTTCTCTCCAGCCAACACTTTGAATTCGTCTAAGGTGGTACCTAGGTATAAATATTTTTTCAAGTTCTTAAATAATTCTAATGTGCCATTAGGTCAGAGAATTACTGTTCTATCCACTAGCTTCTATTATTTTTACCTTCTTTGTCTTCTGTAGACCTTTCCCCACATTTATCGACCCAAGCTCACCATCTTTACCCACTTTTTTTTTTCTTTTGTAGATACTCTTAATCTGCATTGCTGCCTGAAGCTATGGTGTTATCTGGATCATCTCAAGACTGGATGCATCCTAACAAGACATTCTGTCCCAGTTTTTTTCATTTCCTGGCTTTGCCTGACTTGCCCACTTGGGACACTCACTACAATAACAAAAATGTCTTATCAAGAGTCCGCCTATACAACCTATAGGCATTCCCCCCTTCACTTTAGCCTCTCTCAAATGTAACAAGTCACACAATCTTTTCCTCTTGTAACTTAATAATATGCAATGCCTTGGTCCATATTCAGACCAACTCCTTACTACAGCTATTGTACTGTCCACCTATAGTATTCTCTTTATATCACAGGTTTCCTAGTTTCAGAATAATTATCATGTTGGTTAAAATAATAAATAATTGTGAGAGACTGTCCTTTATATTAATAGGATACTTAGGAGCATCCTTGATCTCTCTTCACTAGATGCAAAACCCCCACCCCCACCACTGTCCATGTCTGGGTGACCAAAAATGTCTCCAGACATTGCCAAATAATTTCTAGGACGAGATGATTGCCACACACCCCAGCCCAGAGAGAACGATTGCTCCTATGTATGCCTAATATAAATTTTTTAAAAGAGTCAACTGAATTTATTTCTCTGCAAGCTATTACATACATGCCTACATACTTAGAATCCATTACACTGAAGCAGCACTTGCTTCCGCTTTGATTTGATACCATAAATGAAATCAATTCCACAGTCTCACATCTGTTGGTCATCCTTAACCCTCCTACCACAGATGAATATTGTGAGGAGTTAATGGAGCATAAGCTATTACAGAGCTTCAATTCATGAGAAATCTGTTCCAAACTTCCTTAAAATCAGGACTGTGACTTCTCTATTACATAGAGTAACCCGGTACTACGTACCCTGTAACCATTAAATGAATACATATAACAATGTATTTTTCATATCTCCAGTAAGCTCATTATTTTGTGATATGAATATAGTTTATTGTTTAAAATATTCTGTGTACATTTCCATGCACTAAATACATTCAAACTTTTGTAAAGCAGTCACCACTATCATTTCTAGAATATTCCTCCTCCCCATAATTTTACAGCTACTCCTCCATTTTGTCTGACAAAAATCTTCTACATACCATTCTAAATAAATTTCTCATTACTCTTACTGAAATAAACAGAAAGTCCCCAAAATTCTTATTTTAAAAGACAGTATTTACATAATATTTATGTAATGTTGTTAACACAGCTTTCTTACATATAAAAAGAGGATTTTTGTCTTTTTATAGTTATGCTTTATGCATTCCCACTACTCAGTGCTTAACTAACTCTTCCCCCCATTTCCCTAACTCAATAACTCAAGGTAACTTAACATGTGCAAAGAGCTTCGGGTTACCTCAAACAAATACATAGATAGAATTACAGGACTATTGACCAGGCAAGTATGTACTGGTAATTTGCAAAGTTTTATAAATTATTTTTTAACAAACTTCACTTTGCTTTAAAATATATTATGAACATTAAAGGACATTAAAACAAAATTAAATTCATCTTTTTAAAAAAATATCTTTAGCATCTAAAGCAGTTTATGGTTTGTTTAACAACAGCAATGTGTTAATTGATTGTTAAGGAAGGCAGAAACTCTATAAAGTTTATTTGGAGGGCCTGGCGGTGTCTTACTAGATGAGAGCACAGGTTATCATGCAGAAGAGCCTGTTCCTCACTGGCAGGATGGGAGCTTCAAGAGCAGGAGCTTCAAGAGCGATAAGAGCTGCAGCTGTCTCTCACTCCCTTACTATCTTCCCCTCCCCTCTCGATTTCTTTTTTTTTTCTAATTTATTTATAAAATAAAAATAGAAAATATTAACAAAACCGTAGGATAAGAAGGGTAAAATTCCACACATTTCACACCACCAAACTTCCGTATGTCATTCCCTCCACTGGAAGCCATACTATTCTTTTATCTCTCTGGGAGTATGGACCCAGGATCATTATGGGATGCAGAGGATCAAAGGTCTGGCTTCTGTAATTGCTTCTCCACTGAACATGGGCATTGGTAGGTCAATCCATACTCCCAGCCTGTTTTTATCTTTCCCTATTTGAGCAGGACTCCAGAGAGATGGGGTTTCCAGGTTACATTGGTGACTGCCCAGGAAAGTCAGGTTGGCATCATCTGTCCTATGTAATACAAAAAAAGAAAGCAAATAAAAGGAAAAATGGCCACTGGCAATGATGGCATTGAGCTCACTCAGGCATTGAGCTCCAGCAATAATTCCGGCAGCAATAAAAAAAAATTTTATTAAGTTTATCTTCCCATAGGCCTAGCTTTATTAACCAACTTAATTCTAGCTTATAGAAACCAAGGAAACTTCTTTGGAATACTTTATAATGGTGTGATTATGGTTTAAAAAGTGATAATAAATACTATCCAACTATCACAAAACTCTAAAATTAAGGAAAATATTTCCTTTTTTTTCCAAATTAAATCAAATCAAAGAATAGGAAAGCTATCAAGGGAGGGGATGGGATAAGGAGTTCTGGTGAGGGGAATTGTGTGGAGTTGTACTCCTCTTATCCTATGGTTTTGTCAGTGTTTCCTTTTTTATAAATAAATTTTAAAAAAATATTTTTTAAAAAGCCACCTTTAAAAAAAAGGTAAATATTTCTACATGTTTTTGTGCCAGAACTACAAACACATTTTCTGAGAGAAATAGAATAGTTATAATAGTTAAGTATATCTCTAACATCAATGTCCTTCACTGAGCCCAATGACAATAATTCCCATAAAAGAAACTAGCCCTCATTTTAACTTCCTTATAAGGAAATGTCATGGCACAATAAATGTTGTGAATTTTCCATGGTTTCTTATTACGGTGTATATCAATTCAATTTTAACTTCAAACTTCTTCATGACTAATTGCTTCTGATAAATTTCCTATAGCTAAATGAAAGCTGATGTTGTCCTTTTAACAGAGAAGTCACTGGTAGATTTATCAATTATGTCTAAGATAAATGGATTAAAGGCAAATGCCAAAATACTGATGCCCTAAATATTTTTCTCACCCATTAGACCCAAAAACTAAATATAAGTATTTGTTTGCCTTATTTGTATTTCCAAATTGATTTCAACCTAGAATTAAATTACATGAAGATAGTAACAAGAAGCTTTTATGAGAATTTGTCTTTCTTTCTAAAATTATTTCACTGAGGGAATAATGGTTTACAGTATTGTTGTTAGCACATGGATACAATTTTTTATCTCCCTGAAATAGATGTCTACAAAACACTCCCACTCCCAACTTAGATTCTTTTTCCACTGTCCTGCACCTGGGCCACAGGGTCCTCTTCACCCCTTCCCATCTATCCTTCATTTTGTTGAAATACACCACACTCCGGATACTGGGAGAAGACTACCCATTACATAGGAAAAATACAACATAACAACTCTTGTGAAACTTCATCTTGATCATTTTGGGGCTGATGCAACAGAAATACCATAAACCATAAATGCCATAAAATGATGTCTTAAACAACTAACATTCATTTATCATAGTCCTGGAGGCGAAGAATTCAAGATCAACATACTGGCAGATTTATAGATTACTGAGTGTCAGTCTTGGCTAATTTCTCACTGATGAGAACAGTTAGGGTTTCTCTCTCTCTCTCTCTCTCTCTCTCTCTCTCTCTCCCTTTTTCTCTCCCTGTCCTCCATCTCTATCACCCTCTCCCTTTCTCTGTTTTGTTTTGTTGTATTTTTTCTTTTTATGTGCTACAGGGAATTAACTCAGAGCCTCACACACGTGCAATATTGCTTGTCCACTTCACTTCCCTATTCCAATTTTTATTCACTATTTTCATAGATGAGACCCTGGGGAGGGGGCAACAAAAGGAAATAGGGAAAGACACCAAAGAAAAACTCCATGATCCATAGATATCTATCCTTTTTCTTACTCAGTGCGCTCATGTTGTGCAGGTTATCAAACCCAGGACTCACCATAAAAGGCATGCACTCTACCACTGAGCCCACCCTCCTGGATCTTCCTTGGGGGTCTCTTTTGAGACCTAGTTCATGAGGACAACATCTCCATGACCTAATCACTTCCAAAGGCTCCACCTCTAAATACTATATTACATTGTGAATTAGGATTTTAGTATATGAATTTTGGAGGGACAAAAATATTCAGGCTATAGCACTCTTTTTACTTTTGAAAGTAATACTCTCAGCTGGAGAAAACACTGACCTAATATTTGCATCCAACATTATTTCACGGAAAGAATTAAAATGTTGGACTCGCATAGTTCTGAGCAAACAATAAAACGAGTTTTCCATTGTATAGTCAGTGCATCATTGCACTAATGGTCTATTTTTTTAAAAGTCCCTAAAATTCTCATTTTTAAAACCCACACCTCTCAACTAGCAGAATATTTGTAACAATATATGCCAGCTTTTATAGTGAAGTCAGATTTCTTTCCTACAACTTTTAAAGGCACATTTGAAATTTTCCAGATAAGATTTTCAGAATTCTGTACAAATAATAATCTCAGAGGAAATCCAATAATATGACTGTCAGTAAATTGACTTCCACTATAAAATAGAAACATCATCAACTGTTTTGTGCTTTGGAGTAACTGCTATTTAATAACTGTTCAGACAAAAAATATATTCAAATCACCTAAAGAAGGTGTCATAAATTCTCTAAGCAATTAGACTTAGACCTAATAAGCTTAGTAATCTAGTATAAAGGCCCAAGGAAGGCAGACCCCATAGACCTAATACTGGTTGGATGCAACAAATGGCACTCAGTGCTTTAACAACTGAGTCTAAGCTTGTCAGGTAAAGAAAGGACTACAAAAGCTGTATAAGAGCAAGAGTTTAACTCACTTAATGATGGCCTTTTTGATCAATACCAGCCCACCCCATCATCTGGGGCACTAGTCAAGGAATCCTTGAATTCCAAATAGATATGGTGAGCCTACATCTTTTAATAGATCTCTCTTTCCACCATCACTGGTCACTTCCATCATGAACATCATCATAAGCCCTCTTGTGGGTCACTCCAGGAAACTGTCCTCCCTATAAAGTAGCCATTATAGGGACTGCCCCACTCCCTGAAGGGAGGCTGGGTCATCATACCCTGCCATTCAAGGAAAACTGGTCTTAAAATAAGTGCAGCCTAGAATGTTGCCAGCTATGATCATGACTGGGAGCTCAGACTAACAGGAAGTCAGGTTACACAGGCTCCTGTGCTAAATATGAACATATATGGGCCCTGGGTCCAGTTGATGGAGTAAAATCTTAATTTTTTAAATAACTTTTTTTTTCCCTTTTGTTGACCTTGTTGTTTATCATCATTGTTGTTATTATTGTTGTTGTTATTGCTGTCATTGTTGTTGGATAGGACAGAGAGAAATCAAGAGGGGGGGAATACAGAGAGGGGGAGAGAAAAATAGAAACCTGCAGACCTGCCTCACAGCCTGTGAAGCGAACCCCCTGCAGGTGGGGAGCCTGGGGCTCAAACCTGGATCCTGATGCCAGTCCGTGAGCTTTCTACCATGTGCGCTTAACCTGCTGTGCCACTGCCGGCTCCCATAAAATTTTTATTTTATTCACAAATTTGAGAGCTACTCTCTGCCTTAACCCAGCTTTCTAGCCTTATTCTCCACTCTCATATAATCTTCCCAGGCAATATTTTTGTCCACCTCCATGTTGGCTATCACAGTTAAGGAAAAACTACAAAACTCATGGGCCCCTTAGGAACATATCTAAAATGGATTTCCCAGCTTCTTTACACCCTAAGATTCCTACTCTCATCTGCTCCATTCTTACTTTTTGGCACTGTTCATTAATCATTTTGTCCTGCTTTATATTGTATCACCTTTCAGCTACCAAGTTACAGATGCTATCATGATTTTATCCTGACTCCCTGGCAGATGACCTCCCAATGTGTCCCTGAACCTCACCTCTCCAGAGCCCTACCCCACTAGGGAGAAATAGAAATAGGCTGGGGGTATGGACCGACCTGACAATGCTCATGTTCAGAAGAAAAGCAATTACAGAAGCTAGAAATCCCACCTTCTGCACCCCAAAAATAATTTTGTTCCATACTCCTAGTGAGGGAAGATTATCAAAGAGCTCACAAAACTCTAAGTATGCAAAGTGCATAAAGTTCAACAGTGCTAAGTTTTCTATGGTTTCTGGGAAGTAAAGTAAAGCCTTTGTAATTGGCTAGTTTACCTTTTTTTTTTCCTGTAGTTGAAGATAAATCATACCTGAAAGGACAAATCTATGCCTCAAATATAATTCAATTAATGATTATTGGGAGCTGAAAAATAGATAAATATATAGATATATAAGTACAATAAAGCACTTTTTTTCTTCTCTTTTCTTTTCTTTCTTTTTTTTTTCCCCCACCAAGGGGTTATCACTGAGGCTCAGAGCCTGTAAGATGAATCCACTACTCCCAGTGAACTGTGAAACATCCCCCTACAAGTAGGGAACAGGAATTCAAACCCAGATCCTCCTGGTAAAATGTGTGCTCAGACAGGTGTACCACTTACTGGCCATTTGATTAGATCTTTCTAAAGCCTAAAGTGTCTCTTAATGAGATTCAGAGGCCAATAGACAACTTTCCTGTAGTGTTCCCATTATTGCAAAGAAATTTTACATAAAACTACCTGGCCTGCACCCCATCAGCTGGGGCCCTAGTCAGGGAGTCCTGAGATTCCCAAACAGATATGATGTGCCTAGACTTCGAATAAATCCCTCTCTCCATTGTTACAGACATCTCTATCAGGAACAATACAATAGACCCCTTTGTGGGCCCTCATAGGACCTTGCCCTCAATGTGGATCAACAGCTGTAGAGAATGTTCCATCATCTGAAGGGAGGCTGGACAACATACTCTATCTTCTACCTAAGGAAGATGGGTCCTGTTGCTGAGGACTTATTCTGATGCAGTCTCCGCCCCCAGGTTTTTCTATGCCCCGCTAAATCCTAGAGTGCCCCCTTTCAACCAATCCTGGCTCCGCCCCCAGGTTTTCCTATGCCTCGCTAAATCCTAGAGTGCCCCCTTTCAACCAATCCTGGCTCCGCCCCCAGGTTTTCCTATGCCTCGCTAAATCCTAGAGTGCCCCCTTTCAACCAATCCTGGCCCTACACGTCACCCCTGGTTGTCGCCCAATAAAAAGCCCCCTCACCCCTCCCCTCGCTCTCTCTGGGCTCTCGGCTCTCCCTCTCTGAGGTCTCGCTCCCTGCTCTCCCCCTGCGGTCGGCCATTGCTGGCTGGCTCCACGTGGTCTGAACCAAACCTCCCCCCCCCATCCTATAATAAAGATCTGTGTACCCCTTTGCTCTGGACGTCCGCTCTCTTCTCCGCGGTGCAGCCCGACACCAGACCACCTCAACAACATCTGGCGCCCATCGTGTTCCGTACCCACACCACGCCCGGCCTGAGGTCTCCGAAACCGCCCAGACACAGGTAAGTGGCATCCGCCCACTTCTGTGGCCCCGCGTTTCCCTCCACTATGGGAAATTTCTCGTTTTATGAGGAGGTGTCCCAGTCATTATTTCTTGACCTGGGACAGATTCCCGCTGTCATAAAAGGTTTAATTTTCGCTACCCCTTGGATTTTTTTAACTGTGGTCGCCACTTTCAAGATATGTAAAACGTGGTATGCCATAAGGATAAGTGACCTTGAGGCTGAGGTACGAGAGTTAAATCACATGTGCTTAAGACTTAGACATCCTAAGCGATCAGCGGCTAAACCCAAGAATTCCGTTCCCACAGACACGCACACGTGTTCGGACGCTCCTCCTCTGACCCCACCCCCTTCCGCCGTTCAGGTTTCAGCTCAGCCTGCGTTCCTGAACCCTGCCCCTTCCGTCCCGGTTTCAGCTTCCGTTTCAGCTCCGCCTGAGGCGCCTGCATTCCTGAACCCCGCCCCTTCCATCCCGGTTTCAGCTCCACCTGCGTTCCTGAACCCTGCCCCTTCCGTCCCGGTTTCAGCTTCCGTTTCAGCTCCGCCTGAGGCGCCTGCGTTCCTGAACCCCGCCCCTTCCATCCCGGTTTCAGCTCCACCTGCGTTCCTGAACCCTGCCCCTTCCGTCCCGGTTTCAGCTTCGCCCACGGCCCCTGCCTCCGCGGTTTCAACTCTGCCTGCAGCTTCTGCGTTCCTGAACCCCGCCCCTGCCCCTGCTGTCCCAGTTTCAGCTCCGCCTGCAGCTTCCATTTTCCTGACCCCGCCCCCGGCCCCTGCTGCCGCGGTTTCAGCTCCGCCTGAGGCTTCCTCGTCCCTGACCCCGCCCCCTGCTGATACATCACCATTAAGAGATCTAGTGGCAGAGATACGAGAGCTAAAGGATATTTTTTCAGCATTTAAGGATTTTAAACCATGTGCAGTCCACCCCGGGAGCTCCGTCCCCGTAGATATGCGTTTAGTCTCCCCTGCAGCCACTACAGCAGTTTCTACTGAACTTTCCACTTCTGTAGCTCCCTCTCCCGCGCCACCGGACCAAATCCACACATTCCCGGTAAACTTGGCCCCTTCTAAACAAAACCCTCAGCCGTGGCAGCCATATTCCTCGAAAGAACTTGGAACGCTCAGGCAAGCAGTCAGGGAGGACGGTATGCACTCTCCATGGACCAAGTCCGTTTTGAGAAGCTTTTACCAGCATTTAAATACACCACAAGACTGGAAAGAACTGGCTCGTGCTGCACTCCCAGACCCTCTCTATCTTCAGTGGCAGGCATGTTTCCGCGATGAGTGCTCTAGGCAATCGCAGGAAAATAGTAACAAACAGATAGAATGGAATTCTGATGCTTTGTTTGGAGCAGGAGCTTATGAATCTGGAGCTCAGCAGGCAGAAGCCAGGTTTCCAACTGGTTATTTTGAACAGGTACGCATCTGTGCGACACAAGCATGGGAAAGGGTGACCACACCTGATGTAGATCCATCAGCTCCCATTAACTCTTTTCACCAAGGCTCTGATGAGTCATTGGCGAGCTTCATCTCAAGGGTGAAGAGAAGCTTAGAGAGAAAGGTTTATAATCCTGACGTCCGCACACTACTCCTGCGCTCTATTGTCTGGGAAGGCATGACACCACAATTCCGTCAGGTATGCCTTAATCTTAAACACCTACACCCAGATAATTGGATTCTAGCAACACAGGAGCTTACATCAGGCAATTATGGGACACCCGCTACGACGCAGGTCTATGCAGTTGCCCCACGTAAGCAAAACGGGGCCTGCTTTCAGTGCGGTCGCCAAGGACATTGGCGTAACCAATGTCCTGATAAGTTGCGACCACGCCTCCAGTCAGGGAAACCACGCCTCCAGCCAGAGCAACCCCGCTTTCAGTCAGGGAGCCAGAGACCACGTACTGTTTGTCCAAGATGTCGTAAGGGGTTTCATTGGAAGAGAGATTGTTGGTCCCAATTTCATAAAGATGGTTCGCCCCTGAATGGTACAAATTCGGGGCCTGAGATTTTGTGGACCACTCCTGTTTTAGAACAAGGTCACCCTTCTATGACAGTAAAGATTGGCAATATTCCTTTTAAATTTTTGATTGACACGGGGGCAGCAAAGACGATTTTAAGGCAAGAAGAGGTTCCCCAAGATTGGGAACTCATCCCTGGACCCAGTTTACATGGAATAGGAGGGATGACAAGAGCATTTTGCACACGAGACTCGCTTATGTGGGAAGACCCAGAAGGTTCTACTGGACACTTCCGCCCTTTGGTAGCTAATATTAGCACCAACTTACTGGGCAGGGATCTTCTGGAGTGTCTTAATGTTAGGATATCCACAGACGCCTCTGCAGAGCGTAAAACTCATTCCCGCGATACCAGGTCTATTCAGCACCCCCAATACTAAATGCCACTGTTCGTAGCCAAACACCCCGCTTAAGCTGGCTTTCTAATGAGCCTGTCTGGGTGGAACAGTGGCCTTTACCTAGGGATAAGCTAAAAATTTTAAAAGAGCTCGTCCGAGAGCAGTTGTCCTTGGGACACATTCGTCATTCTCGAAGCCCATGGAATACTCCTGTCTTTGTGATTAAAAAGCGCTCGGGAAAATGGCGCCTCCTTCAAGATCTCCGTGCAGTAAATAAAACCATGCAGGTCTGGGGCTCCCCCCAAAGGGGTTTGCCTCTTGCTTCTGCAATTCCCACGGGAATCCCAATCATAGCTATTGATATACAAGATTGTTTTTTCTCTATCCCCTTGCATCCGCGAGATTGTAAACGTTTTGCCTTCTCTGTTCCGTCTATTAATAATGCCAGCCCCGCTGACAGATTTGAATGGGTGGTGCTGCCCCAGGGTATGGCCAATAGTCCTACAATTTGTCAGGAGGCTGTTAAATCTGCCCTTGTCCCATATATTCATAAGGGCCTTAATATTTTTCATTATACAGATGATATTTTAATATGGGGAAAATCAGATACAGATCTCTATGCCTTACGTGATTTTCTCATTCCTGCATTAAAGAAAAGCGGCCTTAATGTAGCCCCTGAGAAGATACAGCTAATCCCTCCAATATCCTTCCTAGGTTCAGAGATTTCTCTAACGCAAATTCGTCCCTTAAAACCTAATGTTACCTTCCCTTCTAACCTTACTCTTGCTTCTTTACAAAGTTTTCTAGGAAATTTAAATTGGCTTAGGCAGTATCTCTATCTGCCCACAAGCTGCCTCCAACCACTGTTTGACCTGTTGAAAGGAAACAAACAGCCCTCTTCAAAACGTAAGTTAACTCCCGAGGCCTCCTTGGCACTGGAAAGGGTTAACCAGGCCCTCCAGGACATGCACCTTGTTCGATTCTCCCCCTCCTCTCCAGTAAACCTTCTAATCTTCAACTCCACCCCCACAGTAGTAGGGGCACTGTGGCAAGACCATGGGGTTCTCGAATGGCTTCACACGCCAGTAGGAGGAGCTCCAAGACTCCTCACTGAGATAGATGCGTTAGCATTCATGGTTCGCCAAGGGAGAAATAGGTCTGTGCAGGTCTTAGGGAAAGAACCGGATTTAATCATTCTGCCCTTTTCTCTCACAGATACAGAGTGGCTTATACGCCATCATTCCCGCTTTGCCATAAGCTTCGTGGGGTTTCCAGGACAAATAGATAACCATTTTCCTTCTAATAAATTGATAGCTTCTTTACCTCTTCTGCCTCTACTAGCACCTAAACTTTTCTCTCGGGATCCCATTCCCTCTGCTCCTACAATCTTTACTGATGGCGGAAAAAGGGGAGCTGCTGCCCTTATATATTACCCAGACAAACAATATCCTAAACCTCTCTTTACTGAGCTTCCTGATAATTCCCCTCAGTACAAAGAACTTTATGCTGTTTTTCTTGCACTAAAAGCTGTACCAGAATCCTTCAACCTTTTTTCTGACAGTGTGTATACTGTTAACTTACTTCCATGGCTTGCTCGTTCGTATGTGAAAATTGATGACAACCCACTTTCCCCTCTCTTGATTCAAATCGCCTCTATGCTCTGTTCTCGAACCCAACCACTGTATATTCAACACCTTCGTTCCCACAGCCCTCTTCCTGGTTCCCTGTCCGAAGGGAATGCCGCAGTTGACCGCCTTGCCTCCACAGGAACTTTCCCAGTCTCTGTCTCTGATCCTGCTAATTTTCACTCTCTAACCCATGTTAATCTTAAAGGCCTTCAAGCTCGATTCCCTGATGTTCCTGTACCACAGTTAAAACATATCCTTGCTACATGCTCTTCTTGTGCAAATCTCATAAAGACACCTGCTATCCAGACCCTTGGGGTTAACCCCCGAGGTTTAAAAGCTAATGCTATTTGGCAAATTGATGTCACCCACATACCAAACTTTGGCAAACAAAAATATGTGTTTGTCTCAATTGATACCTTTTCTAAATTTATGTGGGCTACAGCTCAGACAGGAGAAAGTGCTAAAAAGCTTGTAAGCCATATGCTCTCTTGTTTTGCCGTTATGGGGGTCCCATTACTTTTGAAAACAGACAATGCACCTATGTTTTCAAGCAAACAATTTAAAGATTTTTGTTCCCTCTGGAATATTACTCATACCACGGGCATTCCCTACAATCCACAGGGACAAGGCATTGTCGAAAGGGCCCATCAAACACTGAAGGCTCAACTAAATAAAGATAAAGGAGGAACATATCCCCCCAATATCCAGCTAGCAAAAGCCTTAACTACGTTAAATCTCTTTAATATTTACAATAACTCAGCCTTACCCCCTATTATTCTTCACTGGCAAACACCATCTACCCTCCCATCTATTAAGGTGAAATGGAGAGACCCACTCGATAAAGTTTGGAAAGGGCCTGACCCATTATTGACCATGGGAAGGGGTTTCGCATGCATTTTCCCTCAAAATTTCTCTAAACCTGTCTGGGTTCCTGCCCGCCATGTCCGACAATACCCGCAGGATGGCGCTGTTATTCCTGAAGAACAAGAAATACTACAAGAGGACCAGATGCAGGATACATCCCAGGACCCGTAATACGACATGGCAGAACCTGCAAATCTGGCTCACAGAGACCTCTCTCCTACCCTTTCCCTGTATGTCTTATTTTATAACTGGCCAGTTGTTTTTGTGAATGAGTGTGTTAAATGACAAAATTTTTTTTTCTTTTTTTTTGCATGACCCATCTGCTTGGAGTACTCTAAAAGGTTATTGGCCTTATATAAAAATGCTGGACGCAGCCAAAGTTTCTGGAGACGTCCAGAAACATTCCAAAAAATTTTTTTTCTTTCTCCCTCTTTTGAATTTTATATATAGTATTGGTATATATGTAAGTGTTTAGTCTTAAACTGTGTGACTAATGACAGATTTTAAATTGTTTTTAAATAATGTGTTTTTATAACAAAAGTTCTTTTTCCTCCAGTTTGTTATAACTAAATGTTTATGGGTATGTCTCAAGTTTGGTAACACTAACTTAACGGTCAGAAGTGTAACCCTACAGCTACACTTTTACCAGACAAGGTAAATATTAATTGTTAAGGTAACTTACTATTTAGGTAAAAGTCTAAATGTTCAACGTGACTATTCATTCCCAAAACTAAACTATATAAATTTTATATACAGGACACCTTTGAAGGGCCCCCAAAGGTGCCCTGTAAACTATCTTGTGGAAATTAATCCACAACAGATCTGGCATCAATCTGGCACTGTAAACGTTAAAATCATTGTCACGAATATGCGTTAACTCTCTAAGCAATTTGAGTCTGTTTAAAATACATATTTTAGCTAAAATTGGTCTCAAGATCCTGCGGTAGAGGCTGCTACAGGAGGTCACATTAGATGACCTTTTAATAAATCATAAAGAGATTCTAAACCAATTATAATCATCGAGGTACCAACTATAACAAACCTATAACTTGTTACCAGTTCAAATTAACCACGAGAAGCAGATTGTTTGTGTTTCTTTCACAGGAATCCCGGAAAAACCATCTGAACCCCTGCATACCCTGACGTCACTCACTAGATGGCACGACTACCGTGGCACACCCCCCGAAACCCTAGATGTCACTCAACGTGATCTGAAGAACCTGATACACGAATTCCAAGGACAGAACTTTCTTCATGCCTGGTTACCGTTCCTGCTTCTGACCTGCTTGTTACGTGCTGGCAGTTCCAGCTAGCTATCTACAAAAGAGCAACATTCCAACGGCTGACCTCCCTCATGCAGCGTTGCATCCCCTGCCAATTCCTCCCCTAGCCATCTACTTCGGACTGAGACTTGTATCGGACTTTCTGACATACCCTATATACATTTTACACAATTTTAAAGCAGCTTATTTCCCTTCACGCTGCTGGTTTTTCATAGACTAATCCTGAGTAATTCATAGACTTTACAGACTGTTGCCTTGAGGACTATACAATGCCAAATAGCCCCTCTGTTTGGTGGGTCATGCCTCCTGCCGCCCCCTCATTATGTACCCTTGCCCTTTTCCCCACTCAAGCAGGGAATGTTCCTTTACACACCAATCCTTCCCTTCACACCCCACTGACTTTTACTTCTCCCCTTCGTGTCCCTTCCTATTTTGTTATGTCATTTAGGCTTATGTCCAAAAGGTTTCTGCCCCATGATAGTCTTTTATAGACTTTGTACATCTTATGCAATTACTAGATAGAAAGATAGAAAAGATGTAGAGATACTGTGAAGAGATGGTTGAGCAGGCTGCGCTTAAACCTATGAGATGAGTCTCTCCAGGTAAGTCTCTCTCTCTGAAGAGGGGTTGAGCACAGGAGGACATTTAAATCTCACAAGGTTGGCAGCCATTTAAGCCTTCCCTCCTCCACAGAAAGTCCTACATCTTCCCACCTGAGCATGGCATTCCTCTAAAACATTTAAGCATGCTCCATTTTTCTTTACTGTGTCCATTTAGATATAAAGGGATAGGAGGAGATGTTGCTGAGGACTTATTCTGATGCAGTCTCCGCCCCCAGGTTTTTCTATGCCCCGCTAAATCCTAGAGTGCCCCCTTTCAACCAATCCTGGCTCCGCCCCCAGGTTTTCCTATGCCTCGCTAAATCCTAGAGTGCCCCCTTTCAACCAATCCTGGCTCCGCCCCCAGGTTTTCCTATGCCTCGCTAAATCCTAGAGTGCCCCCTTTCAACCAATCCTGGCCCTACACGTCACCCCTGGTTGTCGCCCAATAAAAAGCCCCCTCACCCCTCCCCTCGCTCTCTCTGGGCTCTCGGCTCTCCCTCTCTGAGGTCTCGCTCCCTGCTCTCCCCCTGCGGTCGGCCATTGCTGGCTGGCTCCACGTGGTCTGAACCAAACCTCCCCCCCCCATCCTATAATAAAGATCTGTGTACCCCTTTGCTCTGGACGTCCGCTCTCTTCTCCGCGGTGCAGCCCGACACCAGACCACCTCAACAACAGGGTCCTGAAATTGGGGCAGCTTGGAACGTTCCTACTCATGACCACAGAATGTGAGCTCAGATCTACAGGGATGCAGAGATCACATAGGTTTCTAAGCTGAATATGGGCCCTAGATCACATCAAATTGGTGGGGTTTACAGTCAACAGTATTTATACACCTTTCCCATATTTGGGAGATACTCTCTTTCCTGATCCAGATTTCTGGTCCTTTTTCCAGCCATGGCATCATCTCCCCAGACAATAACTTGGGTTCACCTGCATATCAAGTTTCAGGCTCAGGGAAAAGAAAAAAAAAAAAAAACTAGTATAGTCATGGGCCCTTTGGAATACAACCAAGATAGGCCTACTAACTATCTATGAAACAGAGAGCCTAACTCATCTGCACTATTCCAGCCTCTAGGTTCATGATTAGTCAACAATTTGTTTGGCTTTATATGTTAACTCTTCTTTCATTCACCAGGTTCCAGATACTACCATGATGCTAACGAACTTCCCAGGGCAGATGACTCCAACAATGTGTCCTGGAGCCCCAATTTCCCAGAGCCCCAACCCGCCAGGGAAAGAGAGACAGGCTGGTAGTATGGATCGACCTGTCAGTGTCCATGTTCAGCAGGGAGTCAATTACAGAAGCCAGACCTTCCACCTCCTGCATTCCATAATGACCCTCGGTCCATACTCCCAGAGGGTTAAAGAATAGGAAAGCTATCAGTGGAGGGGATGAGATACAGAGTTCTGGTGGTGAGAATTGTGTGGAGCTGTATCCCTCTTCTCCTATGTTTTTTGTCAATGTTTCCTTTTTATAAATAAAAATTAAAAAAAAAAAAAAACACCTCCCCCCCCAAAAAAAAATTGGCTTGATAGGCTCAAAAGTAGAAGTTGAATAGAACCTTAGGTTACCCTTGTAGCCAGGTGCTCTCATATGGTCATATTACACAAACTCATAAACTTAGCCCTATAAGCTGCTGCCTATCTCACTTCTACCTCCCTATGACCAGTTAACCTCCCGTGGAGTCCCAAATGGTCTCTTCAAAATGGAAAATTTAGTTATTCACATTTTACTCTAAATTCTTCTATAAGCCCAGAAAACCAAAGTTCAGATCTTTTAAGATGGTATAGAAAGTTTACCCTGGGAGTCCAGCAGTAGCGCAGAGGGTTAAGCACACGTGGCGCAAAGCGCAAGGACCAGAGCAAGGCTCCCTACCTGCAGGGGAGTCGTTTCACAGGCAGTGAAGTAGTTCTGCAGGTGTCTATCTTTCTCTCCCCCCTCTGTCTTCCCCTCCTCTCTCCATTTCTCTCTGTCCTATCCAACAACGATGACATCAACAACAATAACTACAACAACAATTTAAAAAAAGGGCAACAACAAAAAAAAAAAAGAAAGAAAGAAAAAAGAAAAAGTTTACCCTGATTTGACTCACAGCTTCTCCAGCTGTATTTGTTTGGTTGGTCGACTGACAGATCAAGAGTTTGGTAATTGTTTTCTTAGATATAGGGAAGTAGTTTTTTCTTCCTTATGGTAAAGTTCCAGAGCCTGCTTCACTCTCTGAACTTAGAAGTCATCTTCTTTGACCTAAACCTCAGTTCTGACATCTCCTTTGGTCAGTGTAAGACATGACTTAGGTATTTTCTTTCCTTTCCTTTGTTCTTTTTTTCTTATCCCTCCCCCCACTAGGGATATTGCTGGGGCCCAGGAGCAGTGGAATCATAGTGCAGGCACTGAGCTCTAGCAATGACCCTGGAGGCAAAATAAAAGAAAACGTATTTATATATCAATAGTTTCCTCCCAGTAAAAACTAGAGATTACTGAAGGAGGGATACTTACTTTATACTTTGCAAAAAAATATTCTATGTGTGCATGTATGCACACACATACTTTGAAAGCAAAAGCTATATAGAAGAACTGCTGGCAAAATCAAAAAGAAAGATTGAAGCCTTGCTCACTTCTCAACAATTTATGCTTCCTTGTGCCATAACTCAGCAGATCTGACTGGTGCTAGTTGACCCCAGCTTGTGACTTCTTAATCTGGGAGTTTTCAATGACTTGAGATGATTCAAGCCCCTAAGTCAAAAATGCAGATCCTTTCCCAACATTCTTTAGGACTGTCTTTATAAATTATACTCTTAATTAATGCATGCACGTCTCAAAGATCCTATTTACTTTTCTCTATACGCCATAAGAGGTCATTTCTCTAATATTCCCCACATATAAAACATTTTTAATCTTCAGCAAATGAGAGGTCAAAGAAACCATTTGTTCTCAAGGACCTTACCTTCGCTATAAAGTAGCAATGGTAGGGACTGTTCCACTCTTCAAAGGGGGGCTAGGTCATCCTACCTTGCCACTAGAGGAAAACCAGTCTTAAAATGAGTGCATCCTAGAATGTTCTCAGCTGTGACCATGAACTGGGAGCTCAGACCAACAGAGACCCAGGTTACAGTCTCCTGTGCTAAATAAGAATATATATGGGTCCTGGATCAGATTGATGGGATAAACAGTTCATTGTATTAATACACTTTACTTCGTTTGGGAGCTACTCCATGTCCTAATCCAGCTTTCTAGCCTTATTCTCAACTCTTGACACCATCTTCCTAGACAATATTTTAGTCCACCTGCATGCTATCATTGAGCTTAGGCAAAAATTCTCAAAGTCATAGGCCCCTAGGAATATACCTAAAATAGATGTCCTAGCTTCTTTCCACCCCAGGATCCTTAATCTCATCTGCTCTATTCCTACTTCTTAGTTGCCCTGCTTTATATCTTACTGCCAACAAGTTGCAGGTGCTACTGAGTTCATACTAACCTCTCTGGGAAGATGACCTCAGCAATGTGTCCTGGAATCTGATCTCTTAAGAGCCCTATGCCACTAGGGAAAAATAGAAATAGGCTGAAGGTATGGATCAACCTGCCAATACTCTACATGACCAGGGGAGAAGCAATTACAGAAATCAAAACTCTCTATCCTACAAAGAACTTTGGTCCATACTCCCAGAGGGGGATAAATATTAGGAGAAGATAACTAGAGGACTTGAAACTTCAATTCCATCAGGACCCAGGGAAAAAAGAGAGAAAAAAAGACATTTGAAAGTAGTATAATAGGTGTGACTTAGAAAAGAAGGCAGGACCATAGGAAAAAAAATAGGCAAGTATATAGAAATATACAGATAGTCATAAAAATAGTAGTCAACCCACATATGTGACCTTAGGAAAACTACTGCAGTTTCCAGTGGAGGGACTGGGGACACAGAACTCTGGTGGTAGAAACAACAGTGTGGAATATTAATTTTGTAAATCAATATTAAATCACTAATAAAAGATAAAAAGAGTAAAGTACTACTGTTTAATTAAAAAGAAAAGGAAAAAATGTTCCAAGTCTTTGATTGTCAGAGAAATGCAAATAAAGACAACAATGAGATACCACTTCACCCCTGTGAGAATGTCATACATCAGAAAAGGTAACATCAGCAAATGCTGGAGAGGTTGTGGGGTCAAAGGAACCCTTCTGCACTGCTGGGAATGTAAATTGCTCCAACCCCTGTGGAGAACAGTCTGGAGAACTCTCAGAAGACTAGAAATGGATCTACCCTATAATCCTGCTATTCCTCTTCTCCTGGGGATATATCCTAAGGTACCCAACACACCCATCCAAAAAGATCTGTGTACACATATGTTCTTAGCAGCACAATTTGTACCAAAACTGTCCAACAACAGATGAGTGGCTGAGCAAGTGTTGGTGTATATATACACAATGGAATACTACTCAGCTATTCAATACGGTGACTTCACTGTTTTCAGCCGATCTTGGATGGACTTTGAAAAAATTCATGTTAAGTGAAATAAGTCAGAAACAGGAGGATGAGTATGGGATGATCTCACTCATAGTTTCTTCATAGTTGAAAAACAAGATCAGAAGAGAAAACACAGGTAGAGCCTGAACTGGAACTGGCGTATTGCACCAAAGTAAAAGACTGGGGTGGGTGGCGGGGAGAACACAGGTCCAAAAAGGATGACAGAGGACCTAGTGGGGGTTGTATTGTTATATGGAAAACCGAAAAATGTTATGCGTGTACAAACTATTGTAATTACTGTCGAATTTAAAACATTGATTCCCTAATAAAGAAAAATAAATTAATTTATTAAGAAAAGAAAAGAAAAAAATGTTTGTAGCTCAAACCCCAGCACCAGATGTGATTGCTTACCATGGAATGGGAGGGAAATTTGAGTGCTCTGGTATCTCATTCTGTCTTTGTCTCTCTCTGACTCTCTGAATGAAAAAACTCAGCCCACACCAACTTAAATTGAGCACGAGAACCCAATTGCACCAAAAAGAAAATGTTGGTGGAGGACTTTTCCCTCATACTGAGGACCGAAACATTTTGACAGTACATTCTTGACAAACATTCTTGACAAGAAAATGTGCAGAGAACCTCTTCTCTCTTGGCAGATTAAACTGTGAATTGTTCTGAAGGCATAATGCTCATTATTAACTCCCACAACAATTTGGGAGATATTCTTAGTATTTATAGGACCCCTTTAATGAAATCAGACCAATGTTTAAACTAATCCATACTTAGGAACCAAGAGGAATAATTAAAGGAGTGGATGTTTTTATTCTTTAGTGTTTAATAGAATACATAACAAGTCACATAATCAATGATTCATTACTTCACACAGAGGAAGGAAAACAGTATCAAGTTTCTTCTGTTATACAAGTGATAATGAACAAGGAAACAAAAATCTTAGAGCATTTCAATATTTGAAGAAATTCTCAAAAGTTTGGGAATATTAGAAAAGATCATCATATTTAAAATATATAGTTTTTTTCTTGATGTTCTACTTCATTAGAAGAATATGATATTATAATGACTTTTTTTTTCTTTCCTCTTCTATTTTGAGAAAATGGCTCACTTGGTATATACCATTTTCAGTAATTTCACAACCTCAGAGATCTCTTTGGGAACAGTAATTTTGTTGGCAGATAAGAATTATCAAATGCCTCCAAGATTAAAATAACATAAATTTCGTTATCTTCAGAAGTAATGTCCATGATGGATGCCTCAACCTTTTGTCATTAAAGGCTTACTGATGCTGTTTAAGTGGTTGTAACTGAATTTTCATCATTTGTATTCCATAGTAATGCCAAAATTCATCTAACTATAGTCACAAAGACAGTTGTTTGATAGTTCACATTACAATTAATGTTCGCATACCACAAAACACATTTAATTTAAAAATATAATACCTTGGCTCCAGAAAAAAAATCAATAATATATAAGGTGACAAGAATTCTTGGTCAACTAGCCCATTTTCCTATCACACAAGATTAATGTAAATAATGAATTTCTTCCATCTAAGTCTCAAGAAACCCCAGTAGAGAATCTAAAACTTCAAATGTTAATATTTTCAGATTTCTATTGCCTCAAACTGTGACAAAGAAAAGATAACTTCAACATAAACTGTTTCTGGTTCTATAAACCCTATTTCAGGTTACTGATAGCTACTAGATACACAAAGTATTTTATGTATTTCTCAAGAGACAGACTTAGGCTATCTTAAAAAATTAATTCAGCTTTTAAATGAGTTACAGAAGGGAAAAACAAACAAAAAATTGCAAAAGATTTACTCTGGTATTTTTACAATAAAAATACTATTAACTATTTTAAAAATTTAAGTCAACTAAGTAAAGTACATATGATTTACACTATAAAAGAAATATTTAAGGAATTTAACCCCCCCCCCAGTCAATACTTTTCTAAATGCACAATAATGTAGCATTTTTCATTTGGAGTACAAAAATGCCTTGAATGTTATATTAGAATTCACTATAATTTAAAAAGTAAAAAATTATCAAAATTTCACTTTGCATGGCTTTATGTAGTAATATTCCATGGACAATTCCAATATAAAAACAGAAAAAGATAATTTAAGACTGATATCTTCAAAGGGAAATTTCCATAATATTTGAAAGACCAGCATGAATAGGGTTCAATCTATGAAAAATAAACTACTTGTCAATACTTGATGTAAAAGCTTTAAATTTGGTACCTGTTTTTTTTTTAACCATTGCAATTAACATTTTTAATTTAAATGTTATTAAACTGTTATAAGTCATATTTATGATTCAAATGTTAATTAGTCATTATATATGTAAATAAATGCTATACAGAATCAGGTCAATGCAGTCATAGTGATTCAATTAATGTATGACATTCTGTCTAGTATTTGGAAAGTTTCTCTGCAGGGCTTATGCAAATGCACCCTATTGAGGATTACTATGCAGGCTTACAAGTGACAACCCACACTCCAGTCCACTCTGTAGAAATACAAAGGGTCCTTCTGTGCCCCAAAACTCATGGAGCATGATGAGACTCAAAAGTGCCACTCCAAATCATCTTACTTCAGCTACATTACCTACTCAATGTAAAATGAGCTTCCTATTCAACTTCTGCTTTGAGCTAAAAATACAATGTTTCCTGTGTTGACTTCCAACATTAGAGAGAACAGCCATCCTTAGAAAAAGAAATCATTGTACCATCTAACCATTAAATCTCCAAACTTCCAGATAATAAAAAGTAAAGATGTGTTTGCACACAATCTTAGTTTTACTAGACAAAATTCATAATAATTGAGTGGCAGAGGCAGAACTTTAGCAGTTTCCCATGACTCCTAGAGTCTTGCAGATATAAAGAAGAAAATCAAAATCTAGGAGTCTTGCCATCTGTCAGTAGTTTCAGTCTGTCTTAAGATGTTCTCAATCATGTGTTTTTTGGTATACAAATAACAAAACATGTGGGGAAGGGAAATCTCTGTGACACTCGCCTTTGGCCAGTGAGCAACAACACTCCTAAATCATTTCCTCTTTGAAACAGAGATAAATTATGATGTATTAGCTAATTTGAGGACATATCTAACACATAAGCAAACACAGCTTCCTGGATTTTTGCTCTCATTTCCCTCATAATTATAGTAAATATATATAAAGCTAGCTTTGCTTTTCTAAAAATGTAATTACAAGAAAAGATGTTTAATCTTTCCCAATTAAAAAACAGTGGATTAAAAATACAGGTACCTTGATTTTGAGTAAATAACCAACAATATAGTATTTGTATATAACTAACAACCAAAAAAGTATAGGCCACTTTGATAACTATGAATGTTGTCCTCACCCAATTTCTCAAACTAACTTGCTTTAGTATATACATCATCTGATGCAAGATACTGGGTGTAAATGTAGGAAACTTTATAGTGTTAGTAAATGAATTAAAACACTAAATGATTTGTGTACAATGTTTATATATGGCATATACAAATGGGATTACAGGAGTCTACGAATAAGACTATTCCAATTCTTAGCATCTATTAAAGACATTAGTAAGATAGTACAAGATTCAGTTTTTAAAGGAAAAAAATAGCATGAATTTAAACACTGAAAACAACTCTTACAAAAATCTTTAAAAACATACTTCAGAGAAAGCTACTGAAAGAATTTTTTTTTTAAAGAAAAGGCTTCTCTGACATCACAGAACATCCAAAGGAGCCTCACAGCATAAAAAGAAAAGGATTCATTTCCCTTCACTTATGGTTTAGATAAGATATGCAGTGGGAATTTATTCTGTTAGAATAAAGGTATAAGGCAAACAGGTCTCCTGTTTCTGTTGCATTTACCTAAAAACACACTTTATTGCTCAAATCACTTTTAAGTCCTTTTTTTTTTTTTGCCTTCAGTTAGCCATATTCCATTATACACTTATCTACAGATGGGAAGCCCTTGGTGCTTCTATTTCTTTGCAGCTGTCACTCAATAATAATAAGAAGAAAAATGAATGAATGAAAGAAGAAATTTTAAAAAGATATACCTTAATACCACACATTCAGCAAGAAATAAGTAGCATTATTTTCAGTTTGTCCAGAAATTAGCATTGGCTGGGCTTGGAGGGAAAGAATGGAAGAAAGGAAGGAAGAAGTTTCTTTAAGATCTCTGAAGTCTAAGTAACCAAAAATCAAATATATTTTCCTCGAGTAAATAGATTTTGAAACCAGAACTAATAGACAATAACGGAAAAATAAATGTTTAAAAACTAAAACCCTACTGGGAAACTCTTTGGTTAGGTGATTATGTAAGTGTCAGTAACTTCTAAGTTTAGGACTCAAAACAGTTAATTCAAGAACTGCCAGTTATATGTAGATCTGTTACTAACTTGATATAATGTTTTGCGTGCTATTTTCTTATATGCATGTAGTCAAATAGATGGCACAAACTTCCAACGTTCAAATAATATAGTAAATGAGTTATGTCTGCGCCTCCTCCCTTCCCACCCACCATACTCTCTTTCTCCCTTCCCACCCCACACCCTAAGTCTTAAGAGCTAGTCCTACTGCCATTCAACTGTCAGAATGTGGGTTTCCTAAAACCCACAACGTGCATTACTACCCAGCTGTTTACAGTCACTGCCAGGTGATTCCCACAGTGCTTGGTGGCCTGGGATGTCCAGACCTCTTCAGTAGCAGTGTTCCTTATCACTCTTGCAGAGAAAGGCTGCCATAGTGGATGCAAGGGTTTCTGGTCATCAAGTCAGAAGAAAGGGAGCCTCTTCTGGCAGGAGGGAAGTAACTCTCCAAGAGTTTATGCCACAGGTGATGAGGACCTTCAGTTCTGCATGGAAAAAGATGATTCTTCCTTGTGTCTGGAGTAGGTTCCTCTTCTTCTAAGCCTCTAACTTTTCAAAATTCGACTCATTTAAATTCACTGAACTGCACCTAGTCTAATTTCTGGGCCAGAGTCTTCCATTAAGCCTTCTAAAGCTACTTTTAAAGAGGGTCTAAAAAGACTGTGCAACAATTATTTAAAGCACTAGGCATTCCCAGACAGCACTATCAGTTCTGAGCTCTTAAACCTTAAGTGAGTCGCAAGGGCTTGAGAAAATTTCAAAGAATCGTCTACACACTAGACATGATCCCATTAAGTTTTGGGCAATTCAGTCATTCCCAGCTCCGGAGTGACTTTGTGGCCACACTGCCCCAACCAGGTCCAGACTGAAAGGATAATCTAAGGTTGAGGAATGGCTTGAGGAAGAAGGCAGGAGTGTGGGAAGGTAGGATTACATCTGGGGTCTCTCAGGTCTAACGAAAACGAAGGAACCTAGCAGATTTATGGCTGCATCTTCTAAAGGGGGGGGGGAGGGGTGGTGAGTGGGCCTGGCCCAGCTACTGGAGGTACTAGAGGTGGGGAACTGAGAGAAGGGGTGGTGTGGGTGGGAAGGGAAAGCTATAATTCTCTCCCGCGCAGCAAGGAGGGGGGGCGCGGGGGACACGCTCACTCCCTACAGAAGACATACTCAGTGTAGCTGGTCCAGATCTTGTCCTCGCTCTGGTCGGTGCTGCCTGCAAAGGCGCAGGTGCCAGTGGAACTGCACGCCACCATGTGGAAGCCTGACTCGGACAGCTTGTCGAAAGCCTGCTCCAGGAAGTTGAACTTGAGGTAATAGCGCGAGGTGTAGCGCTCCGGGGGCCGATCCGGGTCCCGGCTCTCATTCAGGGTGTCCCCGAACACCTCCTTGGCCAGGGACGTCTTGCCACACACTGTGATGCGAGCCACACGCCGGAACTTGGCATCTGCCTGCGCGTCCCGCCCGATGGTGTAGGAGCCGCGGTAGCCGATGGTGATGTAGCCCGAGCGCCGGCTCCCGTCCAACGACTGGGAAGGCGTGAGCAGCGGGCCCACAGCGCCCCCGGAAGGGCTGCGGCTCGCCAGCTCCAGCGTGGGCGATGGAGCCCCAGCCAAGGCGCCCTCCTGCTGCTCCGATTCGGCGTAGCCTAGTGGCAGCAGCTCATCGCCCAGTGATCCATCCTTGGGCACCCCGCGCCGCGAATGCGGTGGACCCGGGCCGGGCTGCTGGGGCGCTCCGAGGCGACGCACGAGTTCTGGCAGCTCGAAGTACTCAGCCTCGCGCTGCAGCCGGCTGCGCTCAGGGAAGTAGTCGGGCAGGACTAGCTGCAAGTCCCGCAGGTAATCCAGGATGTAGCGGAAGAGGAAGCCGTCTCGGTCCAAAAAGAAACGACCTTTGCTGTCCCGGGCCAGCTCCTGCGGCTGCTGCTGCGTGAACATGCGCCAAAGCAGCGAGTCGGGTACCGACACCACCGTGCAGCGCCGGGTCACATACACCTGGCCCCCCACGTTCAGCTCCACGATATCGGGGAAGAGCGGCGGCTCAGCAGACGAAGACGAGGAGCCGCTGCCGCCCCCGCCGCCACCCCCATTGGGTAATCCACGTGTGCTGTCCGCCAGAGCCATGGCACAGAGGTGGCCGGGTTGGGACAATGGCAAAGAGCAGGGCCGCGCTCAAGAGTCGCAGCCACCTCTCCCGGACGCTCGCTCAACCTTTCGCTCCGGCCGTCACCGCAGCAGCTGAGAGCCGCCCGCCAAGCGGAGCGGTACCAGCGAGCCGCTGTGCGCCCCGAGAGCCCCGGTGCGCTCCGCCTCGCCCGCGCGCTCCAAGCGAGTGCAGGGCCGTGGCCGGCGCGGCCGCTTAAGTAGAGCCGCGAGTGCCAGCGCCGCTGCGCGCAGGAGGAGTGGGCGGGAGCGGAGCGGCGGAGCTTAGCTCCTGGGGCTGGAGGGGTGGTGGTGGAGGAGTGGAGAATCGATTTGCATCTTAAACGCTGACGCCGCGCCCAGCTGTTGGCTACACCCAGCCTTGTGCTGTTCCTGAGCAATCAGACTTTCAAGCCACACCCTAGTTCACTAGTCCTTCACCCCAAATCGGCGCTCCAACCCCTTCCTACTTCTGCCCCACTTTGCGCCTCTCTCACAGCAGACCGCATCTGGGAAAGGCCACTTTGGAAGACAGACCTTCGGAGAGGCAGCCAAGGGTCCCCTTCCCTACAGTCCTACCCCACTCCAGAGGACACCGCAAGAAGATTGTAAACTTTCTAATTTTCTTGTCCCAGGAAGTGGAAATGTGAGGCCGCCTCCTGCCCAGACGCCTCCGGAGTTTTAAACACTGGAACCATAGCGCTGCCCTAGCCCATAATTGTATAAGTTCTTAAGAAGAAGAAAATCGAAACATCTAAGGGGCTGCCCCGGGACTAAAGGCAGCCAGATTTTGTTAAAGCCCACAAACGACTCAAACAAAATGTTAACCTAAGTGTCCTGCATAAGACTCAGTCCAGTCGTTTATTTTCTTGATAAAGAGGCACACTCTTAAATTGACAGACCTCAAAGTGGAAGTGAGTTGAAATGGCAATAGAGGAAATAGGGTGAGCTAGAGCAGTAACCATCTCCTCCCAGCTTGCCTCAGAGGCCAGGCTGAAGGAGTACTGTGAGGCCAAAGGGAACTCTTTCTCCAGGGCCCTTCTGGTCCCATGAATCATCATAAAACTCAGAGGCTTTGCAAAACTGACATATTTTAGGAAACCCACCTTTCAGACCCTGAGTGATAATGTTCTCAAGGTACCAAGATTCTCCGCCACTCTCCCACAAGCTTTGTTCATTTGGTTCAGTCTTTTTGTAGGTTCCCTCAAATTGCAGTTTCTTTGTACATTTAAAGGCCTGCTCCTACATACCACCCCACATTACCTTCTTTTTTTTTATTTACTTATTTATTTTACCAGAACACTGATCAGCTCTGGTTTATGTTGGTGCAGGGGATTGAACCTGGGACTTTGAAGCCTAGGGCATGACAGTCTGTTTGCATAACCATTACACTATCTACCCCTGCCCTCCCACATTACCTTCTAACTTGAACTTCTTCCACTTTCTTTTTTTTTTAAATACTTATTTATTTATTCCTTTTTGTTGTTCTTGTCGTTGTTGGATAGGACAGAGAGAAATGGAGAGAGGAGGGGAAGACAGAGGGGGGAGAGAAAGACAGACACCTGCAAAACTGCTTTACCGCTTGTGAATCTACTCCCCTTAAGGTGGGGAGCTGGGGACTTGAACTGGGATCCTTACTCTGGTGCTTGCGCTTTGCACCACCCGCACTTAACACAGATGTGGCTGACCATCTCATTGCCTCCCTGGATGCAGCACGCCAAGCCCTCTGGCAACAACTCACGGAAAGTCTGAACTTCACCCACTCAAGTAGGAAGGCCTGGAAGCTTCTTCACAGACTGGGTGGCGGTAGCCAACCCCCTCCCGTCTCCCATCCTCCCGTATCTCCAAACTCAGTGGCCAGTCACCTAACTCAAGTTGGACGTGCTAAGATCGACCCAGTCTGGAAAAGAGAAATTTCCCACGAGTGGTCATCCCACTTCCGTTTATCTTGTCCATCTCCAAAACTCTCTCCCTTTACACTGTCTGAACTGGAAGACGCTTTGAAGAGGGTTAAACCAGGAATGGCTGCTGGCTATGATAACATCACCCCAGAACTCATTCTTAACTTGGGCCCCGCAGCAAAGAAGTGGCTCACTTCATTCCTGTCCCACATCTTGGAATCTGAGTCTATGCCCAAAAAAACCTGGAAGGAACCCTGGTGCCCAACAGCAGATGAGTGGCTGAGAAAGCTGTGGTACACATACACAATGGAATACTATGCAGCTGTAAAGAACACCTTATCTGACCCATCTTGGACAGAGATAGAAGGAATTATGTTAAATAAGCTAAGTCAGAAAGATAAAGATAAGTATGGGATGATAAAAAATGGCGACTAATCCCTAGCACTGCAAAAACGGTATCATCTGTTTTCCAACTACACCATGCCTCGGCCTCGCGTGAGCTTAATGTGCAGCTTGGCGATACAAGAATCCGGCATGAAGCCCAGCCAGTCTATCTTGGCGTTACTCTCGATCACACCCTGTCATTTCACGAACATCTCGTAAAAACTGCAGCAAAGGTGGGTGCGAGGAATAACATCATTGCAAGACTGGCCAGCTCCTCATGGGGCGCGAGCACTTCCACACTACGATCATCATCTCTGGCATTATGCTATTCCACTGCAGAATACTGTGCCCCAGTATGGTTCTGTAGCCCCATGTCCACTTGGTCGATTCCAAATTATATTCCTCCATGAGGATAATTTCTGGAACCATCTGTTCCACCCCGGTTCCATGGCTGCCAGTTCTTAGCAACATCGCCCCGCCAGATATTCGTCGGGATGCGGCATCATCTAAGTTCATTTCCCACGTCTACGCTCAACCAGACCTGCCAATATACGCGGATATCTTCGCCCACCCTGTCCAACGCTTGACGTCTCGTCATCCAATCTGGTCTCCTACGCCTACACTGAACTTCTCTTTTCCAGACTCTTGGAAACAGAGTTGGCAGTCAGCTGAGGTAAAGAACAAACACCTCATCACAGACCCCTGCAAACGACTTTGACCTAGCACGTTATGATTGGGCCCTCCTCAATCGCTATCAAACAGGCCATGGCCGGTGCGCCACTATGTTCCATCGCTGGGGAGCCAGAGACGACCGAACTGCCCCTGCGGCTACAGACAGACTATGACCCACATAGTCAACGACTGCGACCTCTCCAGATTCAAAGGAGGTCTCAAAACTTTACATCAGGCTCAACCTGACGCTGTTGACTGGCTATGGAAGAAGGGCAAACGCTAGAAGAAAAAGAATGGATCTGCAGGAAGCGCACAATCCATTTTGAAATTTCATGCTTATAAATTATTTGGTCTCTGATTTTGGTAGAACAACATAAGACAGAGTGCCCCTAAGGGTTGCAGAAAGAGGATAGAGGAAAGAGAGTAGTGGAGCATGTTAAGAAATCATAAGGTCAATGGACATTGTTGTACACCTGCTATTCGCCCAGCTCAAAGTAGTGAAGAATACAAGATTGAATAAGCTTAAAGGCATCTTCACTGTAGCAACAGGCACAGTCAAATGTCTGAGCAGTTTTCAGATCACTGTTTACCCTTTTCTATAACTGCCAGATGAACTTTATAGTCTCCTCACGGTAAGTGTCATTTTTACTTTGAAATGTTTATGTCTGCTAAACAATTATCTCACTCATGTCAGTGTGTTGAAATAAGATCAAGCTCCAAACCAGCTCACTTAATTGCAAGTTCAGATTTTGATACTGAATATATTTGACCACTCTTTCTTTTTTCTGTTTGTTTGCTTCTTCTTGAGGATAAATAATAGATGACACAAAAGTTCCAAGTTCTATTGCTGATTTTTCTAGGCCATTGTGCTACTATTTGTTGCATCAATGTCATAGGAGGACAAAGCCTGCCTCTTGTTTATAAATCCAAGAAAAACCTTCTTTGTATCATTTCTGCACATATTTTTGTATTAGTACTTTGTTCACCATGTCAGCAAATTCTGTCAATTCTGCCTTCAGAATAATTCCAAAGACCAGAAGATAATTCACTTTTCAGAAAGGCACTTTACCATGTCTGAGCCCAGGGTTTAAATCCCAGTACCACGTAGGAACAACACAGACAACACTAAAGGAACTCTATGGGTGGTGGAACAGTGTTTCAGGATCTCTCCCTCTCTGTCTCTGTCTCTCTGTATCTCTCTGTTTCTCTCCCTCTCTCAAATAATGAGAAAAATGACTCAGGGAGGTTACTCATGCATATATTCAAGGCCCTGAATTCATTCTTAGAGTCAGAGAAAAAAAAAAACCCAAACTACTTACTACCTCTCTACCACCAAACTG
The DNA here is from genome assembly GCF_950295315.1 of Erinaceus europaeus. Taxonomy (NCBI): domain Eukaryota; kingdom Metazoa; phylum Chordata; class Mammalia; order Eulipotyphla; family Erinaceidae; genus Erinaceus; species Erinaceus europaeus. The sequence continues at coordinate 93,278,944 of NC_080166.1, forward strand.
GACCAAGCCACCATCGTTATCATGCCTAGATCATTGCCTTGTACTCCTAACTGCTTGCATCTTGCCCTCTACAGTCTTATCACCAGAACAGAAAGAGGATGCTATTATAACCTAAGGTATATTAGATCACTCTACTAAAGATCCCTCAGTAGATTCCTATCTCATGAAAGAGTAAAAATCAAAGTGCTTTTGACCTACAATACCATTTGATTGGTACTGTTCCACTGGTGCCTCATCCCTGCACCACACTCCTTCTGCTCACTACCTGAAGCCATATTAGACCCCTTTCTCAATATTTTCTCAGTGCCTTCTTCCTATTCCCTTCATCTAAAATACTCATTTTCTATTCCTCCACATAGCTTCCTCACTTTGTTCCAGTGACTCCCTTCTCACTTTCTTCAAATCTCTGCAGCAACACCTTCCCAGACTCAATAATTTAATATAGCACAATCCCACCCAAGTATTTTCCCCTCCTATGCTTTCTTTGCTCATTGTCTCTAAATTCAGAGGTTTCCCATCTGCTTGATTCATTGCTACACAAGAGTGCCTAGCATAGAACTCAGCCTATACAAGATGTTTTGATAGATATCTATTGCTCACACGTATATTATGCCAATATTTACTAAGGGCATACCATGATGTGGATGTACTTAAGGCAGCATATTAAAAAATAATATTAGTTCACTTGAATCTTTCAGTATGGCAAAAGAGACAGATAATAAATAAAGAGATAAGTATGTACACATCAAGTAGAGCTGAAAGCCATGAAGAAAATAAAAATATGAAAGGTGCCAGAAGGCCTGAACATGAAGAATTTACTTCATGTAAAGCAGCTAGGAAGACTTTTCCATGACAGTGACATTTGAGATGAATAATAAGAAAGATATAACCATGGAAAGAAAGAAGCATGGAAACTTCTAAATATCAAATCAAATTTAAAAAGCTTAAAATTAGCTTGATATAACCTACAGTAGAACTTTATCTAATATATCATAACTTTTCACCCAATGAATATTCAAAATTCTCTTGAAAAGATCAGTATAAACTCAAATGTAAGGGACAGTTCATTCCTACCCAAAAGCAGTGTATTATATTACCTTCATTCTCTACCACACATACAGATATCATAGGCTAGTGTACTATAGGAAGCCACTGCTATTTCTTCTAGAAGCATATGTTGTATATTTTTCCAACTTCAGTATCACTTTATTGAGGAAATGTTGAGGATTTATTGAGGATTGTTGTTGTCATGAAGGTACATTTCCATATTTACCCAAGATAGGGATTCCATCATAGTGACTTAGTAGTGAATGGAACAGGTAATATCTGTTAAAAATAAAATGTTGATTTTATTATCTGGAAATTTCCTGATTTGTTAATTTGTTAATTTGCATGGGGGGAATAATTTGTTAATTTGCAGGCGGGGAAGAAACAGGTATAAGGGACTGAAGGAATAATTTTCTGATTAATTTTGTGCATTCTATTGCTTCCCTATTGGTTAATGTCAAGAAACTTAAAAGGGGAGTGTAATTAGGGAGCTATCTAGCTTTCTGTTCCTTCTCCAGCCTTAACATCATCTCCCCAGACAATAATTTGGATCCACCTTCATATCAGATTTCAGGCTCAGAGAAAAAAAAACACACAAAAAAATAGTATCCCCACAGGCCCTTTAGAATATAACTAAAACATACCTACTAGCTATCTACAATAACGAGTACCCCCTAACTCTTCATCTGCACTATTCCAGCCTTTAAGTTCATGACTGATCAACAATTTGTTTGGCTTTGTATGTTAACTCTCTTTTCAGACACCCAGTTCTAGATGCTAGCAGGATGCCAGACTTCCCTGGACAGACAACCCCATCAATGTGTCCTGGAGCTCCACTTCCCCAGAGCCCCACCCTACTAGGGAAAGAGAGATGCAGGCTGGGAGTCTGGATCGACCTGTCAATGCCCATGTTCAGTGAGGAAGCAATTACAGAAGCCAGACCTTCCACTTTCTGCATCTCACAATGACCTTGGGTCCATACTCCCAGAAAGTCAAAGAATAGCAAAACTATCAGGGGAGGGGATGGGATATGGAGTTCTGTTGGTAGGAACTGTGTGGAGTTGTACCCCTCTTATCCTATGGTTTTGTCAATGTTTCCTTTTTATAAATAAATTTTAAAAAAGAAAAATATATATATTTGTATCATATATATAAATTTATCTCAATTTGATAATTTTCTTTCTGATTTTGATTGTCCTGGCATGTTTTAATAAAACAGAAACTTTAAAAAAAAAAGGGGGGGGGAGTATAAGCACAGGATTTAAAACCTGAGGTTGACAGGGCTAAATTTTCTGGACCAGGGAAGATCATAACTCATTAGCAAGGGCAGGGCTGAGATAGCCAAATAAAATCACTTTGCCTTTGTCCACAACACTAAAGTCACAGTGACACACAGAAAATTTCATTAAATGGGCTTGTATCTCAAAGAAGAAAAAAAAATACAGCAACTGTGTTTAAAAAATACAGTAGACTTCCCTGGCCAGACGACCCCATTTGTATGTCCTGGAATTCCGCTTCCTCAGAGCCCTGCCCCACCAGGAAAAGAGAGAGACAGGCAAGGAGTAAGGATCTACCTGTCAGTGCCCAATTTCAGTGGGGAAGTAATTACAGAAGCCAGACCTTCCACTTTCTGCACCCCATAATGTCCCTTGGTCAATGCTCCAGAGGAATAAAGAATAGGAAAGCTTATAAGGGGAGGGGATGGGATATGGAGTTCTGGTGATGGGAATTGTGTGGAGTTGTACCCCTCTTATCCTATGGTTTTTGTCAGTGTTTCCTTTTTATAAATAAAAATCATTTTTAAAAAATACAGTAGAGGAGAATTCCTGCAGAAAGAAGTAAAAGGCAACAGTGGTGAGCTGGAAGATGAATAGTGGAAACCATAATTTAAAAAGAGAAAGAGAGAGCCAGATGGTGGTGCACCTGGTTAAATGCACACATTGCAGTGCACAAGGACCAGGTCCAAGCCCCTGTCACCACCTGCAGGGGGAAAGCTTTATGAGTGGTGAAGCAGTTCTGCAGGTGTATTTCTGTCTCCCTCTCTTTCTCCACCTCCTCATCTCAGTTCCTCTGTTTCTATTCAATAATAAATAAATAAATATTATTATTATTATTAAAAGAGAGAGAAAAGGACTAAAACATGAAAATAATAAAGAATTATGGAACATAAGAGAAAAAAACATTCATATTGTAGAGGTGCTAGAAGAAGTAAGCAAGAAAAGGAGAAATGCTTTTCAACTTCAGTATCACTTTCTTGAGGGAATGTTGATGTACAACAACAGGATTGTTGTTGTCATGGGTACATTTTCATATTTCCCCAACATAGGGATTCCACTATAATTATTTAAGTCTCCCACCTCCCCTTAACATTGCTCCTTCTCCCCTTCTCAGTTGTCAACTCTGCTGCAGTGGACTACAGTTCATTGAAGATTCAGCCTGTATTGTCCTTTGCTTTGTTTCTTAGACCCCATTGGGTATTCATCCTTTTCCTTCAAGATGATTCCCTCCAGTTCCTTCTATTTTGTAGCAAAGAAGACTATGTCATTTTTTTTCTTATATTGGTACAGCATTCCACTGTATAATATGCCACAACACAACTTCTTTCATCATTCATTTGTTTGGGATATTTGGTTTATATCCAAATATTGACTAGTGCAAATAGTACTGCCATGAACATGGGTGTATATAGATCTTTTATTGATAACTGTCTTCATATGGGACTATATGAAAGCTTGGTAGAGCTTAGGGAAGCTCTCCCATCCTTGGATGGAGGTCTGGAAAGACACCCAGCTTGTTAGCCTCTCTCCATAGAGATGAGCCAAGAAGGAAAAGTCTCCTAGACTCAGCTCTCCCTTGTTAGACTCTCAAGCCCACAGAAATCTCATAGTTTTTCCCTAGCAGCAGGCCACATGGCTGCCTGCTTTAAGGTTCATTTACTCAAAGTTCACCTCACCTTCTGATCACAAAGGAGAACACACCCTATCACACACTCCTAACAGTGCGCTTTGATGTCCTTAATTTACATCAAGTCTTAGTTATCTTCTATCTATCTCACCTTATTGTTTTAACCCCTGTTCTTCTCTCAAATGCCTTTGGGTAATTAAATGCCTGCATCAGGAGACTAATTATCTTGACCTTTATGTATCTGCATCAATTCTTGTCATACCAGCCCCCTACCATAAGGGCAAGCTGACATTTAAGAAACCTGTAATTTCTGACGTATTTGAAAAATGTTCTTTGTTTAACTTTCTATATATACTCAAGCCCACCCTCAAATAAAACGAGTGTTTGTACCATAATGCTCTCCAATGTTTCTTGTCTAGATCTTTGAGTCCCTTAAAGGCAAAGAGGGAGAATCAGTAAGCTTACCTCCTGGCCGGAGCCACCCCACATGAGCCCCAGCATCTTCATGTATGGATAGATGGTTAAATGAATGATTGCTGGGTCATATGACAGATTCATTTTTAATGTGTTCAGGAATCTCCAAACTGTTTTCCACAAGGGCTGCAACAATTTGCATTTCCACTAACAATGCAGAAAGATTCCTTTCTCTCCACATACTTCTGAGCACTGTTTTCTGTCCTTTTTGATGTTGGCCATTTTCACAGGAGGTGAAGTAGTATCTCATTTTTTTGTCTGACTTTGCACTTCTTGATAGTGAGTAATTTTTTTCCATATGTCTGTTCACTATCTGAAAATCTTCTTTGGTGGAGAATCTTTTCAGTTCTTTCTCCTTTTTTTTTTCTTTTCTTTTAATTGCCACTAAGGTTAGCTGGGGCTCAGATGAATCCACCACTCCTGGCAGCCATTTTTTTACTTTCTTTTCTTTCTATTTTTATTTGATAGGATAGAGAGAAGTTGAGAGAGGAGGGGGGCTTGGAAGGGAGAGAGGAAGCAGATACCTGCAGACAGGCGTCACCACTTGCTCATGAAGCATCCTCCCTGTAAGTGGGAAGCAGGGGATTGAACCAGAGTCCTTGAGTGTGGTAATTTGTGCCTTTAATCAGGTATGTCATGGCCTACCCTCCACCCCTTTCCCTTCTCCCACTTTTCTTTTAAGAGAGAAAATTTAATTTATTAACTTTTTATATTATGTTGCATTTTCTTTTTCTTTCTTTCTTTTTTTTTTTTTGAGAGCTACAATTCCATACAATACCCACTACCAAAGTTCCCATCCCTTCCATTGAAAGTTTCCTACTCTTTACCCCTCTGGGAATAGGGACTAAAGATCTTTATGGGGAGCAGAAAGTGGCAGGTCTGGCTTCTGTAATTGCTTCTCTGTTCGACATGGGCATTGGCAGGTTGATCCAGACTCCCAACCTGTTTCTGTCTTTCCCTAGTGGGGTAGGGCTCTGGGGAGATGGGATTACAGAACACATTGGACTTCTACTTTTAATGTGCTTTTTTTGATTGAATTGTGAGTTTTTCATATAGCTTGGTTACTAATATTTCATCTGATGTATGACATGAAAATATCCTTTATGTGGTTCAGGAGCTGGTGCAGTGGCTAAGGCACTAGACTCTCAAGCATGAGGTCTTGAGTTCAATCTCTGGCAGCACATGTACCAAAGTGATGTCTGTTTCTTTCTCTTTCTCTTTCTCTCTCTCTTTCTCTCTCTCATCTTTCTTATTAATAAATAAATAAATAAAATCTTTAAAAAAATAATAATTAAATAAAGAAAATATCCTTTCAAAGAGACAATATATTTATTCAAAGAAATATTAGCTGAGAATGTATCTAAGCTAAAGGAGACAGACCCTCAGGTTTAGAAAGGTCTAAGATTTTCAAACCAAACAAATTAAAACCTAAGCACCAAGGCACATAATAACTAAAATGGCAAAGATCAGGGACCCCACAATGGCACACCCAACTGAACACACACATTACTATGCACAGGAACCTGGATTCAAGCCCTAGTCCCTACCTGCAAGAGGGAAATTCATGAGCATAAGTAGTTCTGTGGGTGTCTCTATTTCCCCTGCCCCATTCTATTTCTCTCTATCCTGTCAAATAATATTTTTAAAATAGGGGGGATTGCTGCTGGGAGTAGTAGATATGTAATGCAGGCACAGAGACCTAGTGGTAACCTTAGTGGCTGTAGAGATCAAATAGCAAAGATCATGACTCTTTAGTTTCTTCAATCTATTAAATAGCCTTAATTGTCTAAGAGAAGGGGAAGATCTGAGTAACCACTAGCATTGTGTTTAGTTGCAGTCCACTTCCTAGTAGTGGTGGCCATTGTTCCTTCTCAAATAACTATTTGTACTTACCACATGCCTTGAAATTGCTAGGTACTTTATCCTAAAATGAGGGTAATGGAAATATCCTAAATCTATATTCTCATCTAATTTGTATCTCCTCTCATACCTGGTACCTTCTCTGCCAGTCAGCTTTCTGTCTCAGTTGGTGCCTAGTACACTTAGTATCTATTCTACACACTGAAAATTCAAAAAAGAAAGAATAAAGATAAAGAGAATTATAAAGTTATGCAGAGAAGAAAAACTGGGTGGAATAAAAGGAGAGCCTCTGAGGACTGAATAAATTTAATATATGTGAAAAACATCTACAAGGTATAAAACACCTTTCAAGTGTCAGAATTATGATTTTTCACAGACTACCATGGTGTCTGATAAGCCTGATTAATAAATATTTAATGAATAAATTAATGGCAAAAAACATTAAAATGAATGTTGTGAGGAAAAGGGATACATAACAGAATCAGAAATTGCCTTCAACAAATGTTTAGTTCATTTATTATCTTCCCAAATATGTGCAAATCTTTCCTATATGTAGGCTTTAAAAATCATATATATTGGGAGTCAGGCTGTAGCGCAGCGGGTTAAGCGCAGGTGGCGCAAAGCACAAGGACCAGCATAAGGATCCCGGTTCGAACCCCGGCTCCCCACCTGCAGGGGAGTCGCTTCACAGGCGGTGAAGCAGGTCTGCAGGTGTCTATCTTTCTCTCCTCCTCTCTGCCTTCCCCTCCTCTCTCCATTTCTCTCTGTCCTATCCAACAACGACAACAACAATAATAACTACAACAATAAAACAACAAGGGCAACGAAAGGGAATAAATAAATATAATAAATATTAAAAAACAACAATAATAACTACAACAATAAAACAACAAGGGCAACAAAAGGGAATAAATAAATATAATAAATATTAAAAAAATGTTTAAAAAAAGAAAAAAGAAATCTAAAAATCATATATATTTTGCATTCCAGGAGAGAAAAGAATTTGGATACAGAGAGATTAAGTAACAGTAAGTAAGATTAGGAATTAAGTCATTTTGATAAATATCTGGCACAAGATATTTCAAGATCTAACCTTAAAAATAGAATGTTATCCCCACACTTATGGACAACTAATTTTTTTATAAGGGGGCCAAACTATTAAATGGAGAAAGGAGAGTCTCCTCAATAAATGGTGTTGGGAAAACTAGGTTGAAATGTGCAAAAGAATGAAACCAAACTACTACATTTCACCACATACAAAAATAAATTCCAAATGGTTCAAGGACCTGGATGTTAAACCAAAAACTATCAAATACTTAGAGGAAAATATTGGTGGAACTCTTTTCCATCTAAATCTCAAGAGCATTTTTGATGATACAGACCCAACTGCAAGACTAAAACAAAAACAAACCAATGGGACTATATCACATTGAAAAGCTTCTGTACAACAAAAGAAACAATCACCTAAACAAAGAAATTCCTCACAGGATGGGAAAAAAATCTTTACATGGTATAGTCAGACAGGAGGCTATGAGACAAAATATATAAAGAGCTCATAAATTTTAGTTTTTAAAAAAAAAATGGCCCATTTCAAAAGTGGGAAGAGGATCTGAACAGAATATTCACTACAGAAGAGATACAAAAGGCCAACAGACACACGAAAAAAAGACTGCAAGTTACTGCTTGTCAGAGAAATGCAAATAAAGACAATAAGGAGATACCACATTACTTAAGGATTAGGAGTGAATACCTTGGTTCTAGTTCCTGACTTCTACTGATTGGACAGTCCTATCTCAAAGATAAATATCCAAAGACCTATTTGAGTCAACAGACAGAATGAATATACTATTGCCCGATCCTACACACAGCAACCATGATTTTATTTCTGGCTTTCTAAAATACCATTATGGCTTGTAAATCCTATGGGGCATTTCTAAATTAAAATATCCCAAATGTTCTTTGTATATTTATTCAGTTTAATGTCAATCTTATTAATTCTAGACAAAGATAAAATAAGTCTGTGGAAACTGCTAACATATAGGTTTCAGTATTCAAAAGTAACCAGTAATCACTGGTCTTCTGAAGCCTGTAAAATGCTTCCCACTATAGCTTTGCATTTCAAACTGAGAACAAAAATAATTGAACCTCTTAATGGTGATTCTGAAATATCTGGCCAAGATTAACTATAACATCACTAATATTTTGTAAGAATCTGATGGTTTCATTTTCAAATTATGGTATTGAAACTTACAGGTTAACTATGAATGAGTTATCTAGTTCTAGTGCTACACTGTTTTGAGAGCTTTCCTGTGGTCAGGTCCACAAGAACATCATTGTGGACAATATTAATCTATAGTGTCATAAATGTAGGAGCTCAGAAAGATTAAGTGGCATGCCAACTCTCAGATAGCACCAGAAGGTAAACAGTTCACCTCACTGGGATCCAAGTGGATGCTTCCTCACTCCTCATTCAGTATTCCTGGAATGCTGCAGCAGTCTTACCAAATCTGCTCAATTTAACACCACAAAGGAGTGTTGTCATTCAAAATAATCACCTTAGAAACTATATGCTTAATTCATCAGAATCACTCGACATTTTTAGCACATCTGTCTAGGCATTTTCTTCAGAGCCAGTGTATCCAAGAATACCATGCCATTACATATATCTATGCCAAATTTGGGGTTTGCAAGAGTCAAGGATCAGCAAGAAACAGGGTATCTCATTATTGGCTAGACCCATATGTCTGAGAATAAATTAGGACAAAGTCAGTTTTCACAAGTAACTTTTGACATTGAGCTTTAAAAATCTCATCCCTGGAGTTTTCAGCTATGCTAAATAGTATTGAGTTTAGGCTACACAGAAAGAAGGGCTGACTCAACTCCAACGATTTTAATATATGGTTCCAGAAAGTCTGCATATTTCACTGTGAGGTTTGGACAAGAAACCAAGCCTCTGACTAGCCCTTAATGGTTGACTTCTTATGTAATATTTGTTTGGTTTAATTAAGGGGGAAAAAACTCTCCCCAATTTGTTTTCCAGTTACTTCAGAACTACATGTGATATTTTATACTAGGAGAATGGCTCCAAACTATGTTTCTTCTCCTACAACATAGATGAGAAAATCATACACTTCGGAGTTAGAAGAACCTATGTTTTTCTCCTGGCTTTGCTACTTCAAACCCAAGATACTGAGCAAAGGTAGTGAAATATTCTGAAGTTATTCATTCGATTCCTTATTTTAGCATGGCACAAAAATGCCTATTTAGTCAAACTAACTGCCAGGTAAAAGTCTGATGTTGTGCTGAGAGCATAAACTATCTAATTTTTCTGAGCTTCATTCTTCATTTGTGACAGCTGAATGAAATTAACTGAGCTGACATAAAGCATTTCATTCTGGCATCTGGCACATAATATAACACATCATAAATGTAAGTTTCTACCTGTACCCTCCCATTCCCCAGCTCCATTGTACTTCTATAAACTCAACAGTTCCTTGTTATATTCTCTTACCTTGCTCCTCTAGCTTTAGTATGCTCTCTCCTGGGTGACATCTCTCTGGTAGTATCTAAAATGGACAAGATGAATGTCATTTCATCTGCAATTCCCCATACCTTTCCCACAGTTAATCATTTCTAACACAGATTTGTTCTTTGGTTGGAAATTGTAGTTAGAAATCTAGATATCTTGGAACTCTCAGTTTCAGAGTTTATTTCTCAACCTAGGCTTTGCAATTTAACTGACAATCACTGAAATAGCTTAGTTTCGCCCTAAATGTTTAGCTGTTGATAAGTAGAAGTGAAGCCTGCATATGATAGACCTATAAAACTCCCAAGTGTCCTTAGAATCTGAAAATAGTGACTTCCTTTCTGTAGCCACCCCAGGGGCCTAGGCCAGAAAATGAAGAACCAAGTCAAAAGAGGAAAGACCAGTAACTGGTGTTTCCCCATAACTCCCAAGCTGCAACCACAAGAGGAAGAGCATATGTGCACACTACAAAATAAACTGAAGTTTTTCATCACTGTAGATAATGTAACTGAAGACAGGGCAATAAAGAGAACCATAGCTCTTCTCCACATTGCATTCAGCACACCCACAAGTATTTACAGAGTCCCAGCTCTGTGCCTGTGGACTCCAAAGGTCCCATGGTCCCTGAGAGTCTGCATAATACCAATGGAAGTGAACAGAAATGGCAGGGGCCACCAGAAGTTTCACATGTCACTTTTTTAGAAAAGGAAGCTATTATTCTGTGCCAGTTAGTTAAAAACAGAACAAGAACAACAAAAAAGAACCAGTAAGATGGAAATCTATATCAACAACTATTTATTAATCAATAGAGACTGATTAAAGAAATTACAATTAAGAGGCTAGCAAGTCCTTAAAACAGCATCTAGAATAGTGTTTGATCAAAAAGCTGGGCACTATGGACTAGCCTAGTTGACACATAAAATTAACTGTTATACTTTTTTGAAATTTTCCCTTTTGTTGCCCTTTATTATTTTTATTGTTGTTGTAGTTATTATTTTTTAATATTTATTTATTTATTTATTTTCCCTTTTGTTGACCTCATTAGTTTTTTCTGTTGTTGTTATTGATGTCGTCGTTGTTGGATAGGACAGAGAGAAATGGAGAGAGGAGGGGAAGACAGAGAGGGGGAGAGAAAGACATCTGCAGACCTGCTTCACCGCCTGTGAAGCGACTCCCATGCAGGTGGGGATCATGGGCTCAAACAGGGATCCTTAGGCCTGTCATTGCGCTTCGCGCCATGTGCGCTTAACCCACTGCTACCTCCCAACTCCCAACCATCATACTTTTTTTTTTTTTTCCTCCAGGGTTATTGCTGGACTCAGTGCCTGCACCATGAATTCACCACTCCTGGAGGCCATTTTTCCCCCTTTTGTTGCCCTTGTTGTTGTAGCCTCGTTGTGATTATTATTATTGCCATTGTTGACGTTGTTCGTTGTTGGATAGGACAGAGAGAAATGGAGAGAGGAGGGGAAGACAGAGAGGGGGAGAGAAAGATAGACACCTGCAGACCTGCTTTACCGCCTGTGAAGCGACTCCCCTGCAGGTGGGGAGCCGGAGGCTGGAACCGGGATCCTTACTCTGGTTCTTGCGCTTTGCGCCACATGCGCTTAACCCACTGCGCCACCGCCCGACACCCCCCCCCCCCCCCCGCGTCATACTTTTAAGCAGCATTTTGTGAGAGGGAAAATTGAGCTACCTTGGGGTAAAGATACCTGTCTATGAGGGGCAAGGATCCCGGCTGGAGCCCCCCGGCTTCCCACCTGCAGCGGGATCGCATTACAAGCAGTGAAGCAGGTGTGCAGGTGTCTATCTTTCTCTCTCCCTCTGTCTTCCCTTTCTCTATTGATTTCTCTCTGTCCTATCCAACAATGACAGCAATAACAACAATAGTGATAAACAACAAGGGCAACAACAACAAAAAAAAAGCCTCCAGGTGCAGTGAGTTCATAGTGCAGGCACGAAGGAACCCCATCAATAACCCTGCAGGCAAAAAGGAAAAAGAAAAGAAAAGGAAAGAAAGAAAAACGAAATGACACAAACTGTCCTAGTGTTTAGTGTTAGAACATCTGGGATTACAAATATCTTCCCACTAGTCACTCTGTACTTATGGTTATGTGCACTTGGAGACTGGGGTATGGAATTCAAGCTGTCTGTCAAAAGAGGAGTACATTAATTCCACTCTCATCTACACAGTGTATGGAGGGAGGAGACCCTCTGCTTTGTTTATAGTATCATAATCAGAGATACAATGGAAACATTGTCTTAGATAATAAATACTAATTAATGAAAACATTTTTAACTACTATTTTGTTTCACTTATTTAAGTTTTTAGACTCGAATAATCTGCTTTAATTGAAGTTTTAAATATATGTAAAATGAATACAATCTTGGGAAAATAGCATGTCAACACTGAAAGAAAAAACAAAAACATTTTAAGACAAACTAGATGCATATGGTTATAAATTTCAAAAATTTCAAGTACAAATTCATCATATATGCAAACTCTTGGACAAATTAGGGGGGAAATCCCTAAACCCATCATAAAAGTTAGGTTTATGTTATTTATTAATAACTGTGTTAATTAAATGTATTAAAGAAGTGTGAAGAAATAGTGGAGGAAGGAAACACTTTGAAACCAAACTGACAGTATCCTCCAAAAATCACATTTCCCACCTTCTCTATGCCTTTCTGTTTCTAGACTATCATTTCTGTATGAAGAGTTTTGAAGGACTAGTTTTGTTGTTGTTTGGTTTGTCTCTAGGGTTATAGCTGGGGCTCTGTGCCTGCACTATGAATCCCCTGCTGCTCTTGGAAACCATTTTTTCCTGCAAACTAAAATGGATAGGACAGAAAAATTGAGAAAGGAGGGAGAATAGAGAGGTGGAGAGAAAGTTAGACACCTACAGACCTGTTTCACGGCTTGCAAAGTGACCCCCACTGCAGGTGGGGATCCAGGAGCTTGAACTGGGATCCTTGCACTTCATACTATGTGCACTTAATCTGGTGTGTCACTGCCTGACTCCCTGAAGGACTGTTCTTTTCTGACAATTAATAGGAGGCAAGCAAATGTTCTACTTAAAAAAAAAAAAAAAAGATAGTTTCTAGGAGACAGATACTAGAAAACTTGGTATCTCTCCCCAAAATTTCAGAATGGAAAAATAATAGGCTCCTAAATTTTCAGAGTCAAAGCATTGACTTCTAGGAGACTATGAATTCACTTCACTTAAGTCGGGTTAAAAAAAAAAAAACACTTTTCCATCTTGGATAGAGCTTTATAAAACTCAGTTTACTAATAATGTTATACCAAAAAATATTTTGCAGAGTATTTGACAGTTTATTCATGATACTTTTTTGGACAAGATAGATAAATGTAGACTGGGTAGTACTATCAGTAAGATGGACAAATTGTTGGTAAGACAGGGTGAGCAACTGTTAATCACATGTATCACCATTCACAAGGACATGGGTTTGAGCCTCTGCTCCCCACCAGCAAGGGGAAAGCTTCACAAGCAGTGAAAGCAGGTCTGCCAATGTCTTTCTTTCTCTATCTCTGTCTGCCCTCCCCTCTCAGTTTCTTTCTGTCCTATCAAATAAAATGGGGGGGGGGGGAGGATGACCACTGGGAGCAGTGGATTCTAAGTGCCAGCAAGCCCGTAGTGGCAGAAAAAAAAAATAGGACAATGTTGATAATGACAAAGATGATGGTTTAACTCTTTTCTACTGAATTTTTATTCTATCAATAAGCTATGTGAATATGTAGGAATCTACAATAAAATAGCTATTGGTAAAATAGCTACTTAGCTACTGGTAGGTTTATTAGTCCAACAAATGTAAAATTAGCATTAAAATCATCTACATAACAACAAAGATAAAGCAAAACAAAAAATATATTAAGGGTAAATGTGAAGGGGGGTAGGCGGTAGCCCAGCGGGATAAGAGCATATGATGCAAAGTGGAAGGACCTGCAGAAGGATCCCAGTTTGAGCCCCCAACTACCCACCTGCACGGGGGTCGCTTCTCAAGCAGTGAAGCAGGTCTGCATATATCTATCTTTCTATCCCCTCTCTGTCTCCCCCTCCTCTCTCCATTTCTCTCTGTCCTATCCAACAACAACTACCTCAATAACAACAATAATAATAACCACAACAATGATAAAATAACAAGGGCAACAAAAGGGAAAAAATAGCCTCCAGGAGCAGTGGATTCCTGGTTCAGGCACAGAGCCCCAGCAATAACCCTGGAGGCAAAAAAAAAAAAAAGAAAAAAGAAAGGTAAATGTGAAGGTGTGCAGTTGCTTCTGATGCAGTTTAGTAGAAGTCCATGTGAAAAATTACCTGGGACAAGTTCAGCAAGTTCAAGAAGTCAACAAAATGGCAGGTTAGCAATCTACCACATTCACACCCCAAATGAAATAGCTTTTAAAAGTTAGAAGGTAGGAGAGCAGAGATACTGTCCACTAAGTAAGATATGTGTTTTGCCATGTGCATGGTCCCAGTTCAAGAGTGTGCACCACAAAGGAATGCCACAGAATGTAGGAAGTGCCATTGCCCACACACTCCCCCTATGAAATACATCAGACAAGTGATCAGAAAGCTATATATCATCTATGTATGTTGTTATAGATAGCACAATCTTAAATGTTTCTTTTTAAGTTTTCAGTTTGTTATTCAGATAGAGACAATGACAAAAGGCAGAGAGAGGGAATGTAAGATGCTGAAGCTTCTTCCAATGTGGTAGAGTCCAGGCTCAAACTTGAGTCTCACATATGGCAAAGCTGCTATCCCAGTGAGCCATTTTCCCAGCCCTTAGAGGCATTTTATTGTGGTTTTTTTATTTGTATTATCCTGATTAGTGATACTGAAGACCTTTCCATATACTGTTGACTATTCTTATGTCTTCTCTGATAAAGTGTTTATTTAGTTCTTTTATTTGTTTTCAGTTAAGTCACTTGTTTACTTGTTTAGTGACAAGAGTTCCGTATATATTGTAGCTATTAACTCTATCTCAGACAGGCAGCTTACAAATACTTTCTCCTATTTCATAGGTTGTCTTTTTCCTGTTGTAAACTGTTTCCTTTGCTGCAGAAGACTTTAGTTGGATGTAGTTTCACTTGTCTAGTTTTTGTTTCATTGTCTAAATATTCACTGATGGGTGAACAGATAAAGTAAAAGTGTTATATTGATACAATGTGATATTGCTACATCTTGGGGGGGGGTGATGAGGGAAGGAAAGCATGATGCCAGGCTGAGCTTCACTGACGGGAGACAGACGACTAGGGACTCATGATTGGGCTGTACGGCAGTATCTCTTTATTCGTGCAGAACGCAGCACAATCTAAGCCAAGCTAAGCTAAAACTAAAGTAAAACTCACAATGCTGTCCTTATATATACTTGCCAAGTAGGGTATAAACAGGATGTGACGTAGAGAGTGTGAAGCAAAAAGAGATTGGTGAAAATCAGGATGTGACAAGGATAGGGGGCGGAGCAGGCAAGAATTCTACCACTGAACCACCAATGCCCTGGAGGAAGGGTGGTGCTTAATTAACAGTGGTTATGTAAATAGAATACAGTGTTAAGCAGGGGGGATTAAACCAAATGAAACAGAAGGGGGTTTTAGAAGCAGAATTAGAAGCATACCAACAGCATGACATTTGAGACATGACTGAGCTGAGAAGCCATTATGCTAAGTGAAATTAGCCAGACACAGAAGGACAAATACTGCATTATATCACTTACATGAGGAATCTAAAATAGTCAAATCTATAAAAATAGAACACAGAGTAGCAGTTACTAGAGGTTAGGGATTTGGAGTAACAATGAAGTATGAGTCAAAAAACACATTATATCAGTTGTCAAAATTAATGAGAGGCCAGGGTGCCACGTGGTGGCACACCTGATTGAGCACACATGTTCAAGCACCTGTAGGGGCAAGCTTTGCAAGTGGTGAAGCAATGTTGCAGATTTCTCTCTGTCTCTCTTCATCTCTATCTTCTCCTTCCCTCTCAATTTCTGTTTCTATCCAATAAATAAAAAATGATAATTTAAAAAATAATAAGGGGCCAAAGAGGTAGCTCACTGGGTAGAGTATGTGTCTTGACATGTGTGTGGCTCAAGTTTGAGACTCAACACCACCTAGGAGTACCATACACTGGTGGAAGCTCTAGTGGGTGCTGTGGTGTTCCCCATGTCTCCCTTTTCTCTCTCAGTCTCTCTAGCTGAATGAAAAAGTCAAATCAGAGCAGTGAAATTGCTCCTAGATGAGGTCCTGCTTTGCAAAAAGTAAATAAAGATCATTAAGTTCTAGAGATTTCTGTAAAGCCTGGTGCCTGGAATTAGCAATACTCCATTGCATACTTAAAATTTTGCAAAAACAAAGGGGGTAATTTACATTTTTATTTTCTTTGTGATCATTTGGGGGGGGCAATGGTATACAGCAGTTTTTGATATATAGGTACAATTTCTCACTTCCACATGATAAGTATATGCAGAATACTTTTATCCCCAACTTAGGTCCTTTTCCACCATCATGAATGACACAAAAGGTACCCCACCCACCCCACCTCCTCCACTAGAGTCCTTTGTTTTGGTGCAATACACCACACCAAGTTAAAAAGATAGGTCTTATAGGTATTCTTTTACCACAATAATAACAATAAAAAGAGAAATGTTATTTTCAAGGCAAGAGTTATTTTATCGAGTGTAAGCAAGGCTGAGATATATACATCTGTGTGTGTCATTTGGGAAGTTTTTTTAAACATATTTATTTATTTATTATCAGATAGAGACAGAGAGAAATTGAAAGGGGAGGAGGAAATAGAGAGGGAAGAGAGACAGAGAGATACCTGAAGCCCTGCTTCATCACTTCATCACTTTCTCTCTGCAAGTGGGGACCAGGGGGTTGAACCCAGGTCCTTGCACACTGTAACATGAGCACTTAATCAGGTGTGCCACTGTCTGACACAAATTTGGGAAGTTTTTATCAGCTTAGAATACAGTAGAATATTCTAGAAGAAAGACAATTAGACAAGACAGATATATTCTTTCCAAAACCAAAGGGAAAAAACAGCTAATAGCTACATTTAGAATATATTAAAGGGAAAAGTTCAAGTTTAACTTAACAAGAATCTTTTTGAACAACTAGAGCCACACATATATTGAAAAAGCTATTTTAAGACAAACTGGATCCAATTCCAACTGTAGGTCTGAGCTGTAACCCCATCTCTGCTAACAGAAAAAAAATCATGATTTTCGTTAATAATCTGTACTAGGTGCAGTCTACCCCCTTTTTATATCTAAAACCTGTAATTTTAAAGATTTTTCCTCACAAACTTCATATGCAACATAATTACTTTTTTCTGGTTGTCTCTCCCATCTCCAGAGACCAAAATTTGATTTAACAGATCTAATATTAGCTTTTAATAAATAATTAATGTCTCTTTTTAATTACTATATCTTAAGCGTGCCCTATGTGTCTGAATTTATCACAAATAGTACACCAGTAATACCTTAGCTATCCGAAAACATGGCTTAATATTCTTTTTGTCATCATTGTTAAACTTTTGACTAAATTGTAAGGACAATGATAGCAATAGTAAACATTTCCAAAATGTTTTATAGGTAATTCTTTTCATTTATTTAAATCCAACCATATAAGTATCAAGTTAAAACTTACTAATAAATCTACTTCATAAGTACATGGCAGTAAAAATAAAAGTCTATTAAATAACACACCACCAATCACATATTCGAGCTACTGAATTGCACAAATTGACTTTTGAAAACTTACACTATTTAAACCATATATTGGATAAAAAATTAAAGCAAGTATTATGCATTTAGCAAAATCTATAGAATAGTATGACAGAGTAAAGGCATGTAAAGTAAAAGATAAACTTCAATTAGAAATAATATATCCATATTGATTTATCAATTGCAGCAAATGTGCCACATCAATGCAGGGCATTAATCATAGATGAAACTATGGGGGTAGGGAGAATAAATAGAAATATGTGCTTTCCAGTCAATTTTTCTGTAAACTTGAAATAGCTCTTTAAAAAAATTTTTTTCAACTAAGCAGCTAAACCATAATCAATCCGTGATTATTCACCCCTGGACCTTACATCAAAAGAGTCTGTTACCTTGCACTCATAACTGTTTGCCAACACCTCATCCCAGAACTATAGAGATACTAAAGACAGACAGAGCTTTAAATTTGTTGAAATAGTTCACTTAAATAGCGTGCTTCTTGGCCATGTATGTGACCCAGGTTCAAACCTAGTTTCCACTGTACTGAAGGAAGCTTTTAGTGCTATAGTCTCTTTCACATTCTGACTCTAGAAAGTTTTTATCTATCTCAGAAATTGTCCCAATGTGCGACAATCTCAAGATTTACACGTTTAATTTTGCCCTACCCTGTGCAATATAAGATTAGATGTCCTTTTAAAGTAAGAATATTTTATTTTAGTGAGGGGGAGACAGAGAGAGTGAAATCCCAACCAGAGCACCACTTAACTCTGGTTTATTGTGACTGAATCTGAGACCTCAGAGCCTCAGGCATAAGAGTCTTATGCATAACCATTAGTTTCCCCCAGGGCCGTGTAGTTGCCACCAGATTAAGTGCACATAGTGCTATGCATAAGGTGGCAGGTCTGACCCCCCCCTCCCACCCTTAGTGGGATCGCTTCACAAGTGGTGAGGCAGGTCTGCAGGTGTCTGTCTCTCTCCCTTTTTATCCCCCCTTCAATTTCTGGGTATCTCTATCCAATAAATAAAGATAATAAAAATTAATAAATGCTAAACCAGAGCACTTTAAGAAGGTTAAATATATACCAACATGCACTAGGTATTTAAGTTATGATCAAATTTTCAAATGGTCAGTGCAGAAAAATAGTGAATTGGTACCCCTCAATTTCCCTCTGCCCCCCAAAAAAGAATAAAGAAGGAATAAAATTAAATAATAAAATAATGTGACTTCCAGAGCAGTGGGCTTGTACAGGCACCAAGCCCCAGCAATAACTCTGGTGACAACTGAGGGGTTGAAAGATGTAATGATAGTCTTTAATTATCTGAAATATATAGCCATATATTTCAGAAATTATATGATGAAGTAACAGAAGGTAGGTAAGAGTGTTAAGAGTTTAACCACCTTAAAAATATCATATGGCTATAAAGATTATTGTAAATTAATAATGTAAATTATACCAGGTAAAGTGTATCGTGCTTAAATGGAACCAGAAAATAAAAATAAATAAATAAAAACACTAGGTTGGTTTGGCATCTACATTGCTTTCCAAATTACACTGTGATGAAGAAAGAGTATCACCTAGTGGTGAGAAGTAACAGCTGTATCACTAGGAAGTTGATTGGAAATTCCCCAAGTATTTCAGCCACATTTTTAAAAAATGTCCTTCAGACATTTTAAATGTTATTTTCATTTCCTGAAGTGAATGTTTTCCAATAATTTAAAAATAACACTAAACTTTCCAAATATTGTAGTAAATAGTTCATGTTTTTACATATATTTATAGAAATGGGAGCCATTCTCTGCCCTAACCCAGATCTCAATTTCCAATTATCCACTCTGACACCATCCTCCCAAATAATATTTCTAGTCCACTTTCATGTTAGCATTAAGCCCACACAAAGATTGCGAAAATCCTAGACTCCTAGGAACATGCCTAAAATAGACATCCTAGCATCTTTCCACCTTAGGGCCCCCATTCTCATTGGCTCTAATCCTACTCTTTGGCCCCTGTTTATTAGCATTTTTCCCTGAATTTTATATCTTACTGCCTTTCAGCCACCAAGTTCCAGATGTTACTACGATCCCACCTTGACCTCCCAGGGCAGATGGCCTTGCCAATAGGTCCTAGATCCTCACTTCTCCAGAGTCCTACCCTATAAGGAAAATACAGAGACAGTCATGTTATATAGATCAACCACCCAACATCTACATCTAGTAGAGAAGCAATTACAGAAGACAGAACACCATACTTCTGTATCCCCAAAAGAATTTTGGTACATACTTCCAGAGAGAGAAATATTAAGGGAAGATAAATAGAGGGTTCCGAATCCCAGTTCCACTGGTACCTGGAACTTTTGTGACCAGGAAAACCTTTGATTTTGCCCCATAACTAAAGATTTTGGAGAAAACCCAAGGAAATCAGGTTTCCTCTTACCTGAAATGGGAAACGAAGCACACTCATTGATTATTTAACTTTTGACAAGGGGTCCCAAACTATTAAGTGGGGAAAGGAGAGTCTCTTCAACAAATGGTACTGGGAAATTTGGGTTAAAATGTTCAGATGAGGGGCGAGGTGGTGGCACAACTTGTTGAATGCAAATGTTACAATGCACAGGGACCCAGGTTCAAGTCCCTGGTCCCACCTGCAGGGGGAAAGCTTCACAAGTGGTGAAGCAGTGTTGTAGGTATCTTTCTGTCTCTCTCCCTAACACCTCCTTCCCTCTCAATTTCTAACTGTCTCTGTCAAATAAATAAAGATTAAAAAATTAATGTTCAGATAAATGAGACTGAACCACTACCTTTCACCACACAAAAGTAAACTCCAAATGGATCAAGGACTTGGAAGTTAGACCAACTATCAAATATTAGAGGAAAATATTGGCAGAACTCTTTTTCATCTAAGATTTATAGAAATCTTTACTGATACAAGTCAAATTGAAAGGAAGACAAAAACAAAAATAAACCAATGTGACTACATCAAACTGAAAAGCTTCTGCACAGCAAAAGAAACCACCTCTCAGGACAAAAGAGACTCCTTACAAAATGTGAGATCTGTACATACCATATATCAGAAAAAAGGCTAATAACTAAAATATATAAAGAGCTCACCAAACTCAGCAACAACAAAAATGGCCCCAACCAAAAGTGAGGATATGTACAGAATGTTTACCAAAGAAGAGATCCAAAAGGCCAACAGATATATGAAAAAAAAATGCTTCAAGTCACTGTTTGCCAGAGAAAGGTAAATATTAAGGGAAGCCCCCTTAAATAAAGACAATAGGGGGATAGATACCCTTTCACTTCTGTAAGAATGTCATACATTGGAAAGGATAGTAACAACAAATGCTGGAAAGGTGGTGGAGACAAAGGAACTCTCCTGCACTGCTGGTGGGGATGTAAATTGTTCCAGCCCTTGTGGAAATCAGTCTGAAGAACTCTTACAAGGCTAGAAATGGATCTGCCCTATGATGTGGCAATTTCTCTCCTAGGGATATATCCTAAGGAACCAAACACACTCATCTAAAACATTTTGTGTATATCTATGTTCAAAGAAACACAATTTATAATAGCCAAAAACCTGCAGCAACTTAGATGTCAAACAACAGATGAATGGCTGAGAAAGCTGCCATAAACACAATGGAATACTACTAAACTATTTAAAATGATGAATTCACCTTCTTCATTCATCTTGAATGGAGCTTGAAGGAACCATTGTAAGTGAGATAAGCTAGAAAGAGAAGGATGAAAATGAGATGTTCTCACTCATAGACAGAAGCTGAGAAATAAGAACAGAAAAGGAATCACAAATCAGAGCTTGGACTGGGTTTGGTGTATTGCACCAATGTGAAGGACTCTGGAGGTTGTGGGGGTGGTTGTTTCAGGTCCTGGTGCAGGTTAGTAGAGGAGGACCTAGGTTGGAGGTGAGAGTTTCTGCAGAAAACTTAGAATTTTACACATGTAATAACAAGTGTATTTACTGTAATGATTAATACCACCAATAAAATATAAATAAATAAAATAAATTTTAAGAAAGAATCTTAAAAGACTGATCCGATCATAAATAATGTCAGGAGACAGAAATCCTGACAGAGAGTGTTAATTTTCCAGTCCTTCCACATGTATTATCTTTTCTTATTAAATCTATGCTAAAAAAGTTTAGGGGGCTGGGCGGTAGAGCAGAGGGTTAAGCACACATAGTGTGAAGCACAAGCACCTGTACAAGGATTCCAGTTCAAGCCCCCCCCCCCCGCCCCAAACACAAACACACACACACACACACACACACACCTGCAGGAGGAGCACTTCTCAAGCAGTGAAGTAGGTCTGAAGGTGTCTATCTTTCTCTCCCCATCTCTATTTTCCCTCTCCTCTCTCAATTTCTCTTTAACTTATCCAACAACAGCAGCAGCAGCAGCAGCAGCAACAACAACAATGGAAAAAAGATGGCCACCAGGAGCAGTGAATTCAAAGTGCAGGCACCAGTGATAACTCTAGAAGCAAAAAAAAAAAAAGTTTAATATATCTGGGGGGAAAAGTGAATAAGGCTTCATGGAGGTTTTTTTTTTTTTTAATCACTATTATTTTTGCCATGAATTTCTGAGACAAAAATCTACTTTGAAATATGTTCCTGCAACCTAAAAAGCATTAACTTTTACTGCATTTTGAAATAAGGCATAGTTTTGATCAAATCACCAACATGGTCAGAAAATTTCACCACTTTAGAGACAATCTCCAGGATCACTGAGGCACTCAGCATAGAGTATTCTTGAGGCCCTGGCAGAACATGCTCTACTCTCCCAAGGAAAAAATACACAGATAACAAATAACATAAAAGTTCATTTGGATTTATGACTTGCTCTAATCTACCTTTTCATTTTCATATTACTTAATTTAGTGAATCTAAATTAATCTTATGTCTTCAAAAACACCTGCTACGTTCTGTTATTCATTCTGACCCATCAAAATTTTTTCTACGTCTAACCACTCCAGTTTCCATTTTTTGAAGCTGAATCTACATTTCAAGAGCAAACACAAATGATTCATCTTCTAGAAATAATGTCTCATTGCTCCATAAATCTGTTAAATTTAAGCCCACCTACCTATTAGTGAAAAATCTAAAATCACACTGACTTAAAAGAAGTGAGAAATTTACTCTCACTCACATGAAAGAGGTCTAGAGTTAACCATTTTTAGGTTGCTACAGCAACAAGATAAGCATCTATGCATTAGATTCTATGCATAGTGTTCTATGCTTCCTTGCCAAATTTGCACAAATTTAATAGTTTTAAGCAACATGCATTTATTATTTCACGGTTTCCATGGAATGGGAATCTGACTATAGTTTAGCTGGGTTGTTCTCACAAAGCTGAAATAAAGATATTGATGTAGCTGAGTTTTCATTTGGAAACAAGTGAAGAATCCACTTACAAGTTTCCACAGCTTACTAATTGAATTCATTTTCTTATATCTATATCTTTCTTATATTTACATAATTCCTGGAACATTATCTATTATGATGAAATCCAGCAGCAGACTATGATGATGAAATCCAGCAGCAGAGGATAAGAGTTTCAACTTTTTGGAGTACTTATATTCAGGCCCTGAATTCAGCATACTGGTCAGACCCACCCAGAATAATCACCTTCTAGATGAACTCAAGATCAGATGGCTAGAGATTTTAATTACATCTGCAAAATTCCCTCACTCATGTGTAATGTGATCACAGGAGTAATGCATTTCCAGTTTGCCATATTCTATTGGTTAAAAGAAGGAAATTACAAGTTTCACCTCAACTCAATTAAAAGGAATGAATAATATAAAGGAGCAGCATGTTGGAGATTACTTTAGTGTGTTTCCACACAACCAGGAACCCAGGTCTTCCACCTTTCGTTTCACCCTTAACCCATCACTCATTTCCATCCTCAAGGTCCCCTCATGGTCCAAGAAAGATTCTAGAGTTTATATATGCCAAATACACTTCAGAGAAGGAGAAAGAAATAGAACATGGAGTACTCTCCCCAATAGGCTCAGTTGCCTGTAAGCAGACTTTTAACACATGCCCTACACATGTTCACTTAATTCTCTTTAGCCTGGAGTGCAGGTAATAAAACGATGTGGTGACAATGGAAAATATATTAAGAGGCAATAAAACAAGCTTAAAGTCAGTGTGTTTCCTATCGTTACCATTCAGAAGCAATTTCAAAAATTCTAGTGATAGAAAACTCCTCCCTGAAAAGATATTTAATGACCTAAATATAAAACAACTGATGTAAATGTGATTACTATTGAGTTTTCTGTGAAAGTTTCAAATGAGTACATCTTCCCTCCCCCCCCCCCCCATTGCAGAACACTGCTCAGCTCTGGTTTATGGTGGTGCTGTGGACTGAACCCATGACCTCAGAACATCAGGTTTGAGCATCTGTTTACATGACCACTATGCTATTTCTCCACTTACTTATTCTTTAATAACATGATCTTCTACTTGGAAGTTGATTCTAAGAAATCCCCACTTAAATCCTAGCACTGATTTGATTCATTTCAATGATTTGTTCATTTCAAATATAACTTCACAATGGCTTGGAATATTCCAAGCTCCCTTCAGGCACAATTCGTGTCTCTAGCTCCAGTGGAACTACTTATTCCCATATTTAAATAGCAGATTCCAAGTAAATAGGAAAAAAGCAAAAATTTAATCACTTAAATTTAATTTTAAAAAATTTCCTCCCTTCAGTGTAATTGCTTAACATTTTTACTTTGAGTTTAAATTAATATAATAAAACAATAAAAATTGTGAGATAGATAGTTTTGTTTGGTGACTGAAAAATTTAATTTTTACATTAAATAGTTCATATAAATTTGACAATAACTTTAAAATTCAAATATTTTCTTTTTAATGTAAGATGTTTTAAAGAAAAAATTCAGAAAATGGTCATTCAGATAACCTAGTTTGTACATTTTATAGATTATTTAATTTGATTAAACTTTATTTGACTTGTATAAGCTATATAACATATTATAATGTTATCCATCATTATAACAACAATTATACAAACATATTTTTCTAGTTATCTGTAAGACTAAATGGCCTTGAAAATTTTTTCTATAAAGCAAATATATAATAAATCACTATAAAACTAAACTGGTATGCTAAACCTTGTTTTAAGATGGAACTACTATACCTTCCCATATATCAGAGACGAAGGAAGGGAAGAAATCTTACCCTATTCCTCTGTTCCCTTCACAGTATTCATGTTTGGCTGTGGTTCAAGTCTGAATGATGCAGCTGTGAGAGAATCATCTCTTCCCATACTCAGGTAAATATTTACAAGTCAAAATAAGGTCATTTTCAAAAATTATTAAAGTCATGGGCCCTTTGAATACCTAAAATAGACTTCCTAGCTTCTTTACACATTAAGACCCTTAATTCCATCTGTTCTATTCCAACCTTTAGGTTCCTGATTATTAAACAACTTGCTTTATAACTTATGGCTTTTCAGCCACCAATTTGCTTGCATTACCATGATCCCACTTCTCTGGGCAGATGGCCTGACCAATGTGTCCTGGAACCTCACTTCCCCAGAGCCCTGCCCCACTAGAGAAAGACAGAGACAGGCTGGGGGTATGGACTGATCTGCCAACATCCATGTCCAGCAGAGAAGCAGTTACAGAAGCCAGACCTTACACCTTCTGCACCCCATAAATTTTGGTCCATACCCTCTGAGGAATAAAGAACAAGGAAGCTTCCAATTGAAAGGAAGGGATATGAAACTCTTGGTGGTAGGAATCATATGGAATTGTAACTCTCCTATCCTACAACTTGCTAATTATTATTAAAACACTAATGAAAAAATAAGGTCATTTTTAACTCACTGATTAATAAAAAATTGAAGATTTGGGGGCATGCAAGGTAGATCACTGTACAAGGAATGTTCCTTGCCATGTACATGGCCCAGTACTACATGGGTGTATCATAACTTGAGGAGAAAGTCCAGTGCTGTAGTGTCTCTCCCTCTCACTGTTTTATGTGCCTCTCTATTTGAAATAAAATATTAGCTCAGAAGCCTTGATGTCACAAAGATAGGAAGAAAGTAAAGGAGAAAAGAAGAGAGGAATAAAGTAAGAGAGGGAAGGAGGTATAGGAAAAGAAAAAGATTCTTGGAAACTTCAAATAAACTTTCAGTTTTATTAAGATTTATCTTATTTATTTCATGGGGAGACAGAAATAGAAATAGAATTAAAATTAAAATTAAAATATTCCATCTTGGAATTTCTTCACTCAGACTCACACAAATTGGAACTGTATCCTGGAATCTCAATCTCGCAGACAGTAATCATTATAGAAAAGTGCAGTCTTTCCCAAACCCAATGACAATATATTTACAGGACGCATTGTAATGGCTCCCTACACAAAAAGAAAAGGGACATCACATTATTATCAAATCTGTCTTTCCAGGCAACATGCAGTTCTCTACCACTTCAGGGCCTATGAAAGTTTATCTATTTTGTAGCTGAGTCCTTGAAATTTTAATAGCCCTTTCTTTACAACCAGAATGCAACTAGAGTCAGGCTTTCATTGGTTAACATTCACAATGGTTGATCAAATCTGGGCTGTAAGATGGTATAAACATAACTTTGCTTTTACCTCTGAAGATTTTCCTCCTCACTTCCAATCCCTATAAAATATCTTGCCCTTTTTCTCCCCAGAACAGATTTGAGAAAGTTTGTTTCCCCATTCTTCATTTGACCTATTCTAAAGAAATCCTAGTGCTACTATATTTTCCTTAAACTGAGTATAGGATGCATGAACTTCAAGTTGGACTTCTGGAAGAATTTCAGTTTCTGTCAGCATCACTGAGCGACTGAGGAAAGGACACAGGGACAGATACAATTTTATGTTATTCTGACATTTGGTTTTCCCCAAATTCTACCTTATAATGAGCAGATAGGAACAAATGCTGCTAGAAGACTATGGTTTGACCCTCTCTAACACGTCTTCCTCTAAGTGGAGGCACAACCCTTGCCCTGGATATTCACAGTGAAGAAGCAACCACAGAGGTCAAGCAGGTGGCAGGTGGCTCAACAGTAGATGACACCACTTCCAAGCGTGTGGTCCTGGGCTCCAATCTTTGGCAACACATGTTAAAGGGATGTTCAGTCTTTTTCTATTCTCTGGCTCATAATAATTTTTAATTTAAAAAAGAAAGTTATTAAAATTAGCCATGGTGATTAATATATGTGATATAATTTTATATAATATAAAAGATATATATGTAACAAGAATAGGCGAAAATCATGCAAGCAGTCTATAAAATAATGGGGGGCAGTAATTAAAACTTTAATTTTTAAATGCTTGCTGGCAAGAAATATCACAGGTTAGAATAGTGCATTATCTGTTGAATGTGTTCTACATGTGACACACACATGGATTTTCTGATTTTAGAGAGGTTTTGACTTTATATATTCACTGTGTTGACTATGTAGCACAGGATTTACTGGCTTCTTATTAAAATGAATAAAAAACCAGCTGGGCACAGTAGGTGGCACTACTGCACCTAGATTTCTCAGTTAGGGTCATCTAGCCACCTCCCTGCTCTCTCTAGAGAAGCATTGCTGATCTCATAAAAATAAGCAAATAGTGGCTGAGGAAATAGCACAAGTGGCAGAATATCAGATTTGAATGCCTGAAAAATTCTCTTTCTCTCTCATAATAAAGTAACTGTTAAATAGATAAATATTTGGGGGGGGAAGATGATGAGATTGGAAACAGTTCACTTAGGAATAAGCAAAGAACAAATAATGAGTCCTTGAATTTGGTGATTGGATAGACTGAAGGGTAGTAATGAAGTCAAAGATTACTGAATGAGAAGTTGCAGGGCATATATTCAATGGGACACCACTCTACAACTGAAATAAATGATATTGTGTCATTTGAGACAAAATGGATGTGGACCTTGAGTCGATTATGCTTAGTGTAGTAAGTGAGGAGGCAAAGGAGTACTAACCACCAGGTGGTTTGGCTCATACATGTAATATAAAGAACTCAAATACATGAAGTTGCAAAAGGACAGATGAAAGAAAGAAAGAAAGAAAGAAAGAAAGAAAGAAAGAAAGAAAGAAAGAAAGAGAGAGAGAGAGAGAGAGAAAGAGAGAGAGAGAGAGAGAAAGGGAGGAAGGATGGAAGAAAGGAGTCAAGCTGAAAACTTGACTTCATCAGAACTATGGTGGGGGAGGGACAAATGACACAGAACTTGGCAGTGGGTGTGGTATGGAACTACAGCCCTACAATTGTATGATCTTGTAACCACTATTAAGTCACTGCTATTTTTATTATGGAAAGCCCATGTCCTCTCCATATATTAATGTGGTATTTGGGTTTTATTTTTACTTAGTTTTGTAAACTATATATTTTAGTTATTAGGATTTTATATGGAGTATAAAGATTTTTTTCCCATTCAGTAGGTTGTCTTTTTGATTTGGTGATATTCCTTTTGTTCATATATAATACTCTTTTTAGTATATTTTAGTTATAATTAACATATTGAATGCATTCTTTAGAAAATTTATCTACTCAATTTGTTAGATCACTATTAAAATATAGGAGTTTCTTACATGTTTTTGAAGCCAAATTATTTGGTTATAGCTATAACTATCTATTGCTTTCTTAAACCCTAAGACAACAGGAACATTCCCTTTTCTCTAGAAAGCCCATATGTCTCCCAGCCCTGAAACCTCTAGGGTGAACCTCACTTTCCTGCATGCTTCTCCTAATTCATAACAATTGATACTGCATCTGCTGATCCCAACCCAATCAATGCAACCAGTACCACCTCAGCATGTTTTACTTCGGATTGCATCCAGAACATCAGGCGTGGAATGTCAACCCACTAGGCTCATTACACTGGTGAGACCTTTCCTAGCTCAAAGGACTCCTTAAATTAATTTCAACTGGTACACTTTTTAACAAACCTCAAAACCTAGATATAGACCACAGCCCATGAGATAGGGCATATATATATCCAGAAGTTGGGGAAAAACATATACCTTAAAGCAAAAGTGCACAGTAGTTTACAGTGAGTCAATAAATGTAGCAATCAAGCAGAAA
Source organism: Erinaceus europaeus (assembly GCF_950295315.1). Lineage (NCBI taxonomy): Eukaryota > Metazoa > Chordata > Mammalia > Eulipotyphla > Erinaceidae > Erinaceus > Erinaceus europaeus. The sequence goes on from NC_080166.1 coordinate 93,307,600, forward strand.
GACCTAAAAAGATACCATAAAGTATTTAATGAATTAGTTTCTACTTAGACCTAGATACACTCCTCATTTACCTTCTATCGCACATCCCTCAATCTCTCCAAAGCTAACCTTCTGAGACAAGGTAAGGGCTATAAAAGTTGAGTTAGGGCAAGATACTGGCATACTATAATGGTGACTCTTTAGTCATTACCAGGCCACCCCATCACCTGGGGTCCTAGTCAGGGAGACCTGGGATTCCCACACAGACATGACAGGCCTAGACCTCTAACAGATAGATCCCTCTCACCACTGTCAGTGGTCATCTCCATCAGAAACAACATAATGGACCCCTTTGTGGGCCCCTATCAGACCTGGCCCTCAGTGTGAACCAACAATGGTAGGGAATGTTCCATTCTCTGAAGGGAGGTTTGATAGCATACTCTGCCTATCACCCGAGGATGATGGGTCCTGAAATTGGTGCATCCTGGAATGCTTGAATGTTCCTAGCCATGACCACGGAATGTGAGCTCAGACCTATATAGATGCAGAGGTTACATAGGTTCTTGTGCTGAATATGGGTCCCAGATCAGATCTATGGGGTTTACAGTTAACAATATTTATAAATGTTTACCATATTTGGGAGCTACTCTCTTACTTGATCCAACTTTCTTTTTTTTTTTAATTTCTTTATTGGGGAATTAATGTTTTACATTCCACAGTAAATATAATAGTTTGTACATGCATAGCATTTCCCAGTTTTCCATATAACAATACAACCCCCACTAGGTCCTCTGTCATCCTTCTTGGATCTGTATTCTCCCCGCCCACCCACCCAGAGTCTTTTACTTTGGTGCAACTGGTCCAATTCCAGTTCAGGTTCTACTTGTGTTTTCTTTTCTGATATTGTTTTTCAACTTCTGCCTGAGAGTGAGATAATCCTATATTCATCCTTCTGTTTCTGACTTATTTCACTTAACATGAATTTTTCAAGGTCCATCCAAGATCGGATGAAAACGGTGAAGTCTCCATTTTTATAGCTGAGTAGTATTCCATTGTGTATATATACCACAACTTGCTCCCAGGTTTTGGCTACTACAAATTGTGCTGCCAGAACATATGTGTACACATATCTTTTTGCATGGGTGTGTTGAGATCCTTAGGATATATCCCTAGAAGAGGAATTGCAGGATTATATGGTAGGTCCATATCTAGCCTTCTGAGAGTTCTCCAGACTGTTCTCCACAGAGGTTGGACCAATGTACATTCCCACCAGCAGGGAAGGAGGGTACCTCTGACCCCACAACCTCTCCAGCATTTGCTGCTGTTATATTTTCTGATGTATGACACTCTCACAGGAGTGAAGTGGTATCTCATTGTTGTCTTTATTTGCACTTCTCTGACAATCAGAGACTTATAGCATTTTTTCATATGTTTCTCGGCCTTTTGGATCTCTTCTGTGGTGAATATCCTGTCCATATCCTCCCCCCATTTTTGGATGGGGTTATTTGTTGTCTTGTTGTTGAGACTTGCAAGTTCTTTATATACTCTGGTTATTAAACTCTTGTCTGATGTATGGCATGTAAAGATCTTCTCCCATTCTGTGAGGGGCTCTCTTGCTTTGGGTAGTAGTTTCTTTAGCTTTTCTTTAGTAATTCTTTCAAACTCTTTACTCACCCCTGTGATTATTTCCTTAACTAGTGTTTGAATGTTGACCTCATTATTTTGTGCTTCACCCTTTGGGGGGCTTTTAGCTGGACTCTTGTCCTGGTTCATTTCTCCAATATTTCTTCTTGTTGGTTTAACCATTTTATATATTACGTTATGAGGTCTCTCTCTCAGTACTTTTCAAATTACTGATCACTCTTGCCCGGACTGACTTGTGTCGAAGTAAGGTAATTAAGGGTTCACAGTGGTGGAAGTTAACAGTTGTTTCAATAGTATTTTAATCCCTGATTTGGAGCTCAGTGGCTTAAAAGCCTCTTTTGTGTTTTTTCTTCCCTATAGGCTATGGGAGCCTGAGGGCTTTTAAACTATAAGTAGCCTTCCTAGCTTAATCACTGACTCTTGACCAAGAGATAAAACAGGGTGTGGCAGAGATAATCCAGTGGTTATGCAAAGAGACTTTCACAGCCCCACCACTATGTCACTGAGGTACAGATCTCCTGATTTTCCTAGTTAGTTCTCTGTCCCCTGGTGTCAGCACAGGTCTCCCTGCTGCTGCTCCAGATTCTGAGTGCTGCAAAAACGGTATCATCTGTTTTCCATCTACACCATGCCTCGGCCTCGCGTGAGCTTAATGTGCAGCTTGGCGATACAAGAATCCGGCATGAAGCCCAGCCAGTCTATCTTGGCGTTACACTTGATCGCACTCTGTCATTTCACGAACATCTCATAAAAACTGCAGCAAAGGTGGGCGCGAGGAATAACATCATTGCAAGACTGGCCAGCTCCTCATGGGGCGCGAGCACTTCCACACTACGATCATCATCTCTGGCATTATGCTATTCCACTGCAGAATACTGTGCCCCAGTATGGTTCCGTAGCCCCATGTCCACTTGGTCGATTCCAAATTATATTCCTCCATGAGGATAATTTCTGGAACCATCCGTTCCACCCCGGTTCCATGGCTGCCAGTTCTTAGCAACATCGCCCCGCCAGATATTCGTCGGGATGCAGCATCATCTAAGTTCATTTCCCACATCTACGCTCGACCGGACCTGCCAATATACGCGGATATCTTCGCCCACCCTGTTCAACGCTTGACGTCTCATCACCCAATCTGGTCCCCTACGCCTACACTGAACTTCTCTGTTCCAGTCTCTTGGAAACAGAGTTGGCAGTCAGCTGAGGTAAAGAACAAACACCTCATCACAGACCCCTGCAAGCGTCAACCCGGCTTTGACCTAACACGTTATGATTGGGCCCTCCTCAATCGCTATCGAACAGGCCATGGCCAGTGCGCTGCTATGTTCCATCGCTGGGGAGCCAGAGACAACCCGAACTGCCCCTGCGGCTACAGACAGACTATGACCCACATAGTCAACAACTGCCACCTCTCCAGATTCAAAGGAGGTCTCGAAACTTTACATCAGGCTCAACCTGATGCTGTTGACTGTCTACGGAAGAAGGGCAAATGCTAGAAGAAGAAGAAGAATTCTGAGTGCTGTAGCAATGGAGACTCAGAGTTGCACTTGGTGAGTCTCAAGGGAGTCGTCTCTTCCCTTCAGTCATCCCCTTGTTGGTGGAAAAGACTGGAGGTGGTGTCTCAACTGATAAAATGCCGGACTGTTACCAGCCACTTAATCTCTCCCTAGGCGCCTCTGTCCACCAGCCACACATATTTGCACTCACCAGTGATTTGGTGGGTTTCTGAAGTTGTTCTAGTCCTGTCTTGTTTCGGTCCTAGGTGGTCTCCTTTGGTATTCCTAGTTGATCTGGGAGAGGAGAGAAGAGGAGAGAAACACATCTGCTGGGGCTCATAGCCCTGCCTCTGAAAGTCTGATCCAGCTTTCTAGTCCTTTTTCCAATTATGACACTCTCCCCAGACACTTAGGTCACCTGCATAATAGATGTCAGTCACAGGCAAAAACTAGGAAAATCATGGGCCGCTTGGAATATACCTAAAATAGACCTAATAGTTTTTTCCAAAATGGAGACCCCAAATCTTCATATACAATATTTCTGCCTTTAGGTTCATGATTAGTCAACAATTTGCTAATTTCTATCTGAACTCTTTTTCAGTCACCAGGTTACAGATACTACCATGATGCCAACTGGACTCTCCAGGGCAGATGACCCCACCAATGCATTCTTGAATCACACTTCCCCAGAGCTCTGCCCCACTAGGGAAAGAGAGAGACAAGCTGGGAATATGGATAGACCTGTCAATGCCCATGAACAGTGGGGAAGCAATTACAGAAGCCACCTTCTACACCCCATAATGACCCTGGGTCCATGTTCCCAGAGGGTTAAATAATAGGAAAGCTATCAGGGGAGGGGATGGGATATGGAGTTCTGGTGGTAGGAATTGTGTGGAATTGTACCCCTCTTATCCTATGGTCTTATTCATGTTTCTATTTTATAAATAAAAGTTTAAAAAAATTACTTCTTCCTTCAAGATTATTACTCTCAGTGTCCTTCTTCTTCTTCTTCTTCTTCTTCTTCTCTTTTACTCTCTCTATCTCTATCTCTTTCTCTCTCTCTGTCCCTCTCCCCCACCCTCCCTCTGTCCATATAAATTTTAGGACTTTTCCTATTTATGTGATATTGATGGACATGGCATTGAGAGGGTAGACAATTTGAGTGATCACTTAATATGTTCTTAATAATATCAGTCTTTCTCTGACTTAATGGTCTTAACTTTCTCAGGAGCAGAGACCACTCCTTTAAAAGTCTTTTTAACATTAGTATATATTACACCATTTAATTCATAACAGGCCCACAAGAAATAATTACTGAACAAAGTCATTTTACTAATACCAAAGTAGAGATCAGAGTATTCTATCCTTATTAGTGTAGGAAATCTTAATTCATGAACCCAACTTCTCCTTAAGCATTTCCAGTGACGAGTACTTCTACTCTATTTCCTTATTTTTTTACTTTAAAATAGATGCATTCCATCACACTCCCAGATGTGAAATTGTATTACAGAGGGAGCCAGAGCCAAGTTGGCGAATTTGGAGCCACAGCTGCCTTGAGCTCCAAGAGGCAGCAGCCTGCAATCCAGAATCCACTGGATCTGGTAGGATATTGGGCTGTGTGTAGGAGGGTGAACACAGGCTTATCAGAGTGACACCAAAATACAGTTTTCTACTCTTATTTTATTTTACTTTATTTTATTACTACTATTATTATATACATATATCGCTTTTCCATCCACATTCTTCAGGTTGACCAAAATTAACCATTGTTGTTTTTTCCATTGCTAGATGACTGGGTGTCCTATCAATTGTGAGAGGAACTTGTTTCTATCTACCTCTTCTCTCTACTCTTTTTCCCTCCTACTAGCTAACCAAAAAAAAAAAAAAAAAAAAAAAAAACCTCTTTCCTTTCACTGTTCTTCCTTTTTTCTTCTTTCTTTCTTCCTTCCTTTTTTTTATTTATTCTTTTCTTCCTTCCTCCTTCTTTTGTTTTCTGAATTCATTGACTCTTGCTTATGAGTTATTTAGGGGAAGAAATCTGACTCAGAGTGGACTCTATGTGTGGAGATATTCTCTACTTCCCTTTCTATCTCTACAATTTATAGTGGACAGTAGAATTGCATAATTATCTATTCTTGCTCTCCCTTTTTTCCAGACTCTTTCTTTTTCTTTTGTTTGGTTGCTATTTTTTCTTGGACTGGAAGTATTGTTTGGAGGTACTGGATAAATGGTATTGGTTGAACTGTATCAACCCTTGCCTCAGTTACTACTGCTGTAATTTCTGAGGTTGGCGACTGCACTTGTCATAAAGGTCTTTAGTATAGTGTGGCTTGTACTCAAAACACAACAGCTGAAGAACGACAGAACAGAAAAATAAAAATCACATAAATTTTAAAAAATGGTTAAATCAGGAGTCAGGCTGTAGCACAGCGGGTTAAGCGCAGGTGGTGCAAAGCACAAGGACTGGCATAAGGATCCCGGTTCAAACCAGGCTAACCACCTGCAGGGGAGTCGCTTCATAGGCGGTGAAGCAGGTCTGCAGGTGTCTATCTTTCTCTCCTCCTCTCTGTCTTCCCCTCCTCTCTCCATTTCTCTCTGTCCTATCCAACAACGACAACAACAACAATAATAACTACAACAATTAAAAAACGACAAGGGCAACAAAAGGGAATAAATATATATAAAATGGTTAAATCAACAGCAAATAAAACTTCTACCACAATGAATAAAGACAAGAGCCCAGAAGAAACATCAAATCAGTCAGAAGTAACCATAGATAAGAAAAGTATTCAAGCAATAATAAACGTAATAATCACAGAAATGAAGACTACTGTGGAGGAACGGGCTATCAGAATTAGGGAAACAACAGAGGATAACATCAAAGAAAATACAAGCTACCTCAAGGTAATAGAGAAATAAAAGCTGAAATAGCTGAGCTAAAAGGCCAACTAGGAGAACAAGCTAATACTATAACTGAACTGAAGAAAGAAGCTGAGGGAAGGGAAATCAGGTTAACAGAAGCAGAAAACAGAATTAGCCAGACAGAGGATGAGCTAGAGAAAACTAAGAAAGAGGTGAAAGAGCTCAAAAAGAGATTGAGAGACACTGAAAACAACAACAGAGACATATGGGATGATCTCAAAAGAAGTAACATTTATATAATTGCCCTACCAGAGGAAGAAAGACAGGAAGGGGAAGTAAACATTCTAGAGGAAATAATAAAAGACAACTTCCCAGACCTAAACAACAGAAAGGACACTAATATTCAAGAGGCCCAGAGAGTCCCAAACAGAATCAACCCAGACCTGAAGACACCAAGACACATCATAGTTACAATGAAAAGAGGCAAGGATAAAGAAAGGATCCTAAAGGCTGCAAGAGAAAACAAAAAGTAACATATAGGGGTAAAACCATAAGACTATTAGCATACTTCTCCACTCACAATCTAAAATCCAGCAGAGAATGGCAAGATATCTATCGAGCACTGAATAAAAAAGGGTTTCAACCAAGGATAATATATCCTATTAGAATTTCATTCAAACTATATTGACTGATCAAAACCGTCTCAGACAGACAACAGTTAAAGGAGGCAATCATCACTAAGCCTACCCTGAAAGAGGTACTAAAAAACCTCTTATAAAGAAGAACATCACTATAATACTTGCTATATATCAGAGCAAATAAAAAATTGTTGAATAATGGCACTACAATACATTAAATCCATAATATCAATAAATGTCAATGGATTAAATTCACCCATTAAAAGGCACAGAAAGGGAGGATGGATCAGAAAATACAACCCAACCATATGTTGCTTGCAAGAATACCACCTGATGCAACAAGACAAACTGAGACTTAACGTGAAAGGATGGAAAACTATCATACAAGCAAATGGACAACAAAAAAAGGCAGGAACAGCCATTCTCATTTGTGACAACATAGACGTTAAATTAAATAAAGTAATAAAAGATAGGAAAGGCCATTACATAATGATTAGAGGATCAATCAACCATAAAGATTTAACAATTACTAACATCTATATACACAATGAGGGACCATCTAAATACTAAATCAAGAACCTACTGAAAGAACTACAAAAATACATCAATAGTAATACAATAATAGTGGGAGATTTCAATGCCCCACTCTCACACTTAGATCAATGAAGTAGAGAATCAACAAATAAGAGAATTAAATGAAGAGATGGACAGACTAGACTTCCTGGACATTTTCAGAGTCCTTCACCCCAAAAGTGGAATACACATTCTTTTCAAATCCACACAGCACATACTCAAGGATATACCACTTGTTAGGCCATAAATACAGTATCAACAAATTCAAGAGCATTGAAATAATACCAAGTATCTTCTCAGACTACAGTGGAGTAAAGCCAACATTCAACAACAAACAGAAACTTACCAAAAGTCACAGAATTTGTAAACTCAACAACATACTGCTTACGAACTGCTAGGACCTTTCCTTTCATAGTATTCTCTAATTCATTCCAGGTGTTCAACTCACCAATAAAGTCCCTAAACCTAAATATAGTCCAGGTCCCCTGAGATAGAGCATATGTCCACACGTGCCCATAAGCTAGGGAAAAATATATACCTGAAAACTGAAATACACAAGAGCCTGCAGGGAATACCTCCCAACACTTCATCTGCACTATTCCAGTCTTTAGGTCCATGGTCATTCAACAATTTGTTTGGCTTTGTTAACTCTCTTTTCAGCCACCAAGTTCCAGATGCCAGCATGATGCTGATCAGACTTCCCTGGACAGAGGACCCCACCAATGCACACTGGAGCTCTACTTCCCCAGAGACCCACCCTACTAGGGAAAGAGAGAGGCAGACTGGGAGTACTGATCAACCATTCAATGCCCATGTTCAGCAGGGAAGCAATTACAGAAGCCAGACCTTCCACCTTCTGTAACCCACAATGACCCTGGGTCCATGCTCCCAGAGGGATAGAGAATGGGAAAGCTATCAGGGGAGGGGATGGGATATGGAGATCGGGTGGCGGGAATTGTGTGAAACTGTACCCCTCTTATCCTATGGTTTTGTTAACGTCTCCTTTCTTAAATTAAAAAAAAAAAAGAAGAACTGCTAGGTCAGAAATGCACTAAGAAAGAAATTCAAATATTGCTGGAAAGAAATGAATACGAAGACACAAGTTATCAAAATATTTGGGACACTGCTAAAGCAGGACTAAGAGGGAAACTCATAGCCATACAATCACGTATTAAAGAACAAGAAAAAGCTCATAAACTACCTTACTGCATACCTTAAGAACTTAGAGGAAGAGGAACAAAGGAACCCTAAAGCAACCAGAGGGACAGAAATCATTAAAATTAGAGCAGAAATAAACATCTAAAATAACAGAACCATAAAAAAGATCAATGAAGCCAAATGCTGGTTCTTTGAAAAATTGAACAAGATTGACAAACACCTAGTCAGACTCACTAAGAAAAAAAAAAAAGGAGAAGACTCAAATTAATAGAATTGTAAATGATAGAGGAGATATCACAACTGACACCACAGAAATCCAGAAAATCATGCGAAACTTCTATGAAGAACTATATGCCACCAAGCTAGAGAATCTGGAAGAAATGGAACAACTCCTAGAAACATATGCCCTTCCAAAACTGAACCAAGAAGAACTACAAAACCTAAATACACCAATCACAGACAAAGAAATCGAAACAGTTATTAAGAATCTCCCCAACAACAAAAGTCCTGGACCAGATTATTTCACAAAGGTATTCTATAAAACCTTCAGGGAAACAGTTAATACCTATACTTCTAAAGCTCTTCCACAAGATCAAAGAAACAGGAACACTCCCTTCCACCTTCTATGAAGCTAACATCACCCTGATACCAAAAGCAGATAGGGACAGAACAAAAAAGGAAAACTACATACTAATATCTCTGATGAACATAGATGGCAAAATATTAAACAAGATTCTGGCCAACTAGATACAACAGTATATCAAAAAGATTGTTCATCATGACCAACTGGGATTTATCCCAGGAATGCAAGGCTGGTTCAACATACATAAGTATCAATGCCATTCACCATATCAATAAAAGCAAAACCAAAAAATACATAATTATCTCAATAGATGCAGAAAAATCCTTTGACAAAATCCAACATCCATCATGCTCAAAACATTACAAAAAATGGGAATGAATGAGAAATTCCTCAAGATAGTAGAGTTCATATACAGCAAAACTATAGCCAACATCATACTTAATGGACAGAAGCTGAAAGCATTCCCTCTCAGACCGGGGACTAGACAGGGCTGTCCATTATCACCATTTCTCTTCAACATAGTATTGGAAGTTCTTGCCATAGCAATCAGGCTATGAGAAAGAAATCAAAGGAATACAGATTGGAAGGGAAGAAGTCAAGCTCTCACTATTTGCAGATGATATGATAGTATACATAGAAAAACCTAAAGAATCCAGCAGAAAACTACTGGAAGTAGGCAGTATAGTAAGGTATCAGGCTATAAAATCAATGTACAAAAATCAGTGGCATTTCTTTATGCAAACACTAAACCCAAATAAGATAATAGCCAGAAATCACTCCCATTCACTATTGCAGCAAAATCAATAAAATACCTACGAATAAACCTGACCAAAGAAGTGAAAGATTTGTATACTGAATACTATGAGTCACTATTCAAGGAAATAGAAAATGATACCAAGAAATGGAAAGACATCCTATGCTCATGGATTGGAAGAATAAATATCATCAAAATGAATATTCTCCCAAGAGCCATATACAAATTTAACATGACACCCATCAGAGTTCCAACAAGCGTCTTTAAGAGAGTAGAAGAAAAACTACAATCATTTATCTGGAACCAGAAAACATCCAGAAATGTCAAAACAATCTTGAGGTAAAGAAACAGAAATGGAGGCATCACACTCCTAGATCTCAAACTGGGAGTTTATAAGGCCATCATCATCAAAACAGCCTGGTACTGGAACAAAAATAGGCACACAGACTAGTGGACCAGAATTGAAAGCCCAGAACTAAACCCTCACACCTATGGACATTTAATCTTTGATAAGTGAGCCCAAAGTATTAGATGGAGGAAAGAGGCTCTCTTCAATACATGGTGCTGGGAAAACTGGGTTGAAACATGCGGAAGAATGAAACTGAACCACCTTATCTCACCAGAAACAAAAATCAACTCTAAATGGATCAAGGGCCTGGATATTAGAACAGAAACTATCAAATACTTAGAAGAAAACATTGGTGGAACACTTTTCCACCAAAACCTCAAGGACATCTTTGATGATAGAAACCCAATTGCTAGGAAGACTAAAGCAGAAACAAATCAATGGGACTACATCAAATTGAAAAGCTTCTGCACATCCAAAGAAACTAGTAAACAAAGAGATCCCTCACAGAATGGGAGAAGATCTTCACATGTCATACATCAGACAAGAGACTAATCACCAAAATATACAAAGAGCTCATCAAACTTAGGAACAACAAAGCATCCAAAAATGGGCAGAGGATATGAAAAGAACATTCATTGCAGAAGAGATCCAAAAGGCTAACAAACAAATGAAAAATTGCACCAGGTTGCTGACTGTCAGAGAAATGCAAATAAAGACAACATTGAGATACCACCTCACCCTGTGAGAAGGGCATACATCAAAAAGGATAGCAGAAACAAATGCTGGAGAGGCTGTGGGGACAGAGGAACCCTTCTGCACTGCTGGTGGGAATGTAAACTGGTCCAGCCTCTATGGAGAGCAGTCTGGAGAACTCTCACAAGGCTAGACATAGACCTACCATGACCCAGTAATTCTTCTTTTGGATGTACCCCAAGGACTCCATAACACCCAACCAAAAAGAGGTGTGTACTCCTATGTTCACAGCAGCACAATTAATAATAGCTAATACCTGGAAGCAACCCATGTGTCAAGCAACAGACAAGTGGCTGAGAAAACTGTGGTATATATACACAATGGTATACTATGCAGCTATCAAGAACAATGAACCCACCTTCTCTGACCCATCTTGGACAGAGCTAGAAGGAATTATGTTAGGTGAGCTAAGTCAGAAAGATAAAGATGAGTATGGGATGATCCCACTCATCAACAGAAGTTGAGAAAGAAGAACAGAAAGGGAAACTAAAAGTAGGATTTGACTAAATCTAGAGTAGGGCACCAAAGTAAAAACAGTAGTACACTAGAGTTTGCAGTGAGTACCCCCCCACACACTTCATCTCCACTATTACAACCTTTGGGTCCATGATTGCTCAACAATTTGTTTGGCTTTGTTAACTCTCTTTTCAGCCACCAGGATGCAGATGCCAGCATGATGCCAACCTGGACAGACTCCCCTGGACAGACGACCTCAACAATGTGTCCTGGAGCTCCACTTCCCCCTAGCCCCACCCTACTAGGGAAAGAGAGAGGCAGGCTGGGAGTATGGAATGACCAGTCAACACCCATGTTCAGCAGGGAGGCAATTACAGAAGCCAGACCTTCCACCTTCTGCATCCCACAATGACCTTGGGCTAAAGAATAGGAAAGCTATCAGGGGAGGGGGTGGAATACAGAGATCTGGTGGTGGGAATTGTGTGGAGTTGTACCCCTCTTGAATATGGTTTTGTTAATGTCTCTTTTTTTAAATAAATAAATAAATTGTATTATAGAGTCAGTGTAATCAAAACTGCTTGGTACTGGAACATGAATAGACACACTGACCAGTGGAATAGAATTGAGAATCCACAGGTAAGCCCCCACATCTATAGACATCTAATCTTTGACAAAGGTGCCTAGACTGTTAAAAGGGAAAAGGTGAGTCTCTTTAACAGATAGTGTTGGGGAAAATGGGTTGAAACATGCAGATGAATGAAACTGAACCACTATATTTCACCAAACACAAAAGTAAATTCCAAGTGGATCAAGGACTTCGATGTTAGACCAGAAAATATCAGGTACTTAGAGTAAAATATTGGCAGACCTCTTTTCCACATAAATGTTAAAGACATTTTCAATGAAATGAATCCAATTACAAAGAAGATTAAGACATGTATAAACCTAAGGAACTACATCTAATTAAAAACTTCTGCACAGCAAAAGAAACCAATACCCAAACAAAGAGGTCACTCACAGAATGGGAGAAGATATTTACATGTCATACATCAGACAATAGTTTAATAACCAAAATATATAAAGAGCTTGCCAAGCTCAAGAACAAGAAAACAAATGACCCCATCCAAAAATGGGAGAGGACATAGACAGAATATTCACCCCAGAAGAGATCCAAAAGTTTGAGAGAAACACATGAAAAAATGCTTCAAGTCTTTCTCAGAGAAATGCAAATAAAGACAACAATGAGATACCACTTCACTACTGTGAGAATGTCATACATCAGAAAAGGCAGCAGCAACAAATGCTGGAGAGGTTGTGGGATCAAACAAACCCTCCTTCACTGCTGGTGGGAATGTAAATTGGTCCAATCCCTGTGGAGAACAGTCTGGAGAACTCTCAGAAGGCTAGAAATGGACCTACCATATAATCCTGAAATTCCTCTCCTAGGGATATATCCTAAGGAATCCAATATGCCCATCCAAAAATATTTGTGTATACCTTTGTTCATAGCAGAACAATTTGCAATAGCCAAAACCTGGAAGCAACCCAGGTGTCCAACAACAGATGAATGGCTGAGCAAGTTATAGTCTATATACACAATGGAATACTACTCAGCTATTAAATATGGTGACTTCACCATTTTTAGCCCATTTTGGATGGAGCTTGAAGAAATCATGTTAAGTGAAATAAGTCATAACCAGAAGGATGAGTATGGGATGATCTCGCTCATAGTTTTTTCATAGTTGAAAAACAAGATCAGAAGAGAAAACACAAGTAGAACCTGAACTGGAGTTGGTGTATTGCCAAATTAAAAGACTCTGGGGTGGGGGTGGGGAAAGAGTACAGGTCCAAAAAGGATGACAGAGGACCTAGTGGGTGTTGTATTGTTATGTGGAAAAATGAGAAATGTTATGCATGTACAAACTATTGTATTTACTGTCGAATACAAAACATTAATCCCCCAATAAAGAAATTTTTTTTTAGATGGATTGCTTATTGATGGATTTTATTTTTATTTATTTTTTATTTTTTTAATTTTTTTATAGGGTAGGAGGGGTACAACTCCACACAATTCCCACCGCCCAATCTCCATATTCCACCCCCTCCCCCGATGGCTTTCCCATTCTCTATCCCTCTGAGAGCATGGACCCAGGGTCATTGTGGGTTGCAGAAGGTAGAAGGTCTGGCTTCTGTAATTGCTTCTGTGCTGAACATGGGCGTTGACTGGTCGGTCCATACTCCCAGTCTGCCTCTCTCTTTCCCTAGTAGGGTGGGTCTCTGGGGAAGCTGAGCTCCAGGACATATTGGTGGGGTCTTCAATCCAGGGAAGTCTGGCCGGCATCCTGATGACACCTGGAACCTGGTGACTGAAAAGAGAGTTAACATACAAAGCCAAACAAATTGTTGAGCAATCATGGACCCAAAGCTTGGAAAAGTGAAGAGGAAGTATTAGGGAGGTACTCACTGCAAACTCTAGTGTACTTCTGCTTTCTTACTTTGGTGCCAATAAAGAAATTTTTTAAAAATGTGCCTCTCTATAATTTTCACGAGACAGTATTAAGTTTTCCTTCTGTAATAACCTAGTTCAGTATAACTCACACTAAAGATAATGATCTTTCAAATTATTTGCAAACAACTTCATTTTTAGCTTTAAAAAGTTAACATGAAATAGTATAATACTCTTATTCACCTTGCGCTTCCATAACAAAATGCCAAAGACTGAGTGCTAAAACAACAGTTTTTTTCCCACAGTTATGAAGAATGAGAAGTGCAAGATCAAAGTGCCATCAGAAAAGAAAGTGGAGAGTGGATGTCAGCTTGAATCAGAGAAGTAGAAAGTCAGACCATCAACCGTCTGAAATCACATACTGGTCTGCACTAGATGAGGACATTACAGAACCCATAAAATAGCAATCAAGAAGGGGAAGATTGAGAATTGTGACACCCATAAACTAAAGTTACAGTAACAGGTTAAGGAGACATGTCACACTTCTAGCTTCTGGACAACTTATACTCCAATTGTGTCCACACATTAACTCCTAACAAAACAGTCCTGAAAACAAGTCATTAAACCTTTAAAACCTATTAGTTTTGGTGCAGCTCTTCAACCAATTAATAACATTCAAGTTAGCACAAGACTGATCATAACCACCTGTTCTAGTTATCGTAACTGGTCATATGACCCACAAGTCACCTCATCTCTTTGATTCTCAGTTTACCTTCCTATAATATTTGGACAGACAGTCTGTCTTAGAGCTAAAGGATGTGAATAGGCTTAAAATTTCATATGCCTATTTATGACCAGACATTTTATTGAAATCAAATTCACTGGTTTTATGAAATAATATGTCAAAGTACATGAGAGTAAATATTTTTCAAAGTAAGTGATGTATAGATATCATAAGGTTCCCAAAAGAGTCTAAGAACCACTACTCCATGAAGATGATAGTACTATCATGAGAATATTGAAGCAGATCACTACTGGGAACTACTGGTAAGTTCTCAGATTTCATATTGTCTATGATTTCTGCCCTACTCAGGAGGCAGATACAGTTTTCTAAGTATGTTTCTCTTTAGGGGAGTTGTAATAGCAGAACATAAAATAACCAAAGACTCGGATTTTTAAGATTTATTTTCAAAAGTCATTGAGGTGGTCTGGGAGGTGACCTAGTGAATAAGGCATTGGACTCTCAAGCATGAGGTCCTGAGTTCAATCCCCAGCAGCACATGTACCAGAGGGATATTTGGCTCTTTCTCTCTCTCCTCCTATCTTTCTCATTAATAAATAAAATAAAATTTAAAAAGCCTTTGAGAACATAAACTGAAGAACTCAAGTTCTCAAGTCTATGATATTATCAAATCACTAAATCTACATGACTATCTAATCAGAGTCAAATGCAGTTCCACTCCAAAGCCAGTCCAGAATTCTATCCAAAACATGGGACTCAGAGGAGAGAAGAAATCTTTTTTTTTATAACTATATATTTTTATTGTTGTTGTAGTTATTATTGTTGTTGTTTTTAGATAGGACAGAGAGAAATGGAGAGAGGAGGGAAAGACAGAGGGGGAGAGAAGGATAGACACCTGCAGACCTGCCTCACGGTCTGTGAAATGACTCCCCTGCAGGTGGGGAGCCTGGGGCTCAAACTATTTTTATTGTTGTTGTAGTTATTATTGTTGTTGTTAGATAGGACAGAGAGAAATGGAGAGAGTAGGGGAAGACAGAGGGAGAGAGAAAGACACCTGCAGGCCTGCCTCACCACCTGTGAAACGACTCCCCTGCAGGTGGGGGGCCTGGGGCTCAAACTGGGATCCTTAGGCCAATCCTTGCGCTTCGCGCAATGTGCACTTAACCCACTGCGCTACCACCTAACTCCCGAGGAGAAAAGAAATCGTAAGGTATCTTTGAAATGCAGTCCCACTTCTGGGTCAATCCCTGGAGGGGGAAGGCAAATAATAAAAATCCCAGTTGGCTTGGGGACTATTTTAACACTGGGATATTTTCAGAGAGATGCTAAGGGTTGAAGCAGTGGAGGAAAATTTGATGTGTGGGTATATCAGCAAACAAATATGAAACATTATCAGGATTCCTAAATTCAGTGTAACAGAGAAAACAAGAGCCAGATGATCTTCTTAAGTGCAAGAAGAATGGATAGCTAACAGTAAGAAGGAAAAAAAAATACCAAGAGATCTTTTAGATGGTATGAGGCTAGTACAATGAATGTTTAGGTAGATCAGAGGTCGGAAACCAGGAAAAAGCAAGGCTATTTCCATAAAATTAAATTAGAGGTAGGATAAAACCCCAAACATCATACTTTATGTCCCCTACTCAATAAGTGTTTTCCCCTCACCCACAATGTACAGAAAGATGAAGGAGAAGGGAGATCCTTGGACTGAGATTTCGCTTCTTCCATTCAGCACAATGGAGATAAAACAAGGAAATATGTGCAGCTACAAAAATTTTCTTTTACCAAAGACAGCCTATGGTTATAGGAGGAAATTTATGCCCACTATAGCAATTGTGAGACCTGACAAGTATCCTGTTACACCTGCATTTTACTGTGTTCATATATCAAGCATCACTGTGGTGCACAGGATAAGCAGCTTTCCAAGAAAGGAGATGACTTTGACTCTGGAAAGTTTCTCCCATCATAAGCAGTGACCTGGATCAAATGTGTATTACCACTCTGTTTAATAAGCCACATATGGCCCATTGAATTCTCTTTTAACTAAAATAATCCAGGATAAACAAAGCCCCTTAAAATTCATAGACCCAAATAATCTTTTAAGTGTTTTATGGTGCTAAACTCTGGTCCCTATTGAAGTATTTAATAAAATTCAATGATTCTTTTCTGAGAATGACCATTCCTATAGCACCCTGTATGACTGATTTATGCATAACAAAACACAGAAATCAGGCTCTAGAATTTACTTTGGCCTATAAAATTAATCAGTGAGCTCTTCCACAAATAAAACAAACTATAATTTAAGAAAAAAATGCAACTAGAAACTAAATTAATGCCAGGCCTTTCCAAAGTCTCATGGAAGACTTAAGTATCAGATTGGGAGGAAGATGACGGACTGAGAAGCTGCTAGCAGCATGAGCTCTGATCACATCTTCTGGAAACGGTAGGATTTTCTGCCTTTAGCAGGCCAGTCAATAAGGGGTCCTAGTGGTGACACGAAGGAGGTGACTATAATTTAATTTGGGTTAAGAATTAGAGTAAAGGTGGCACGGACTAGCGGGCGGGCTGCTCCTGACTTCCCAGGCGGAGGTGGGCAAGGCGGGTGCGCCGGGCATTTTCCTCCGCCCGGAAGGCGGCTCCTCTGCTGGTTGCAGAGCGCTACTGGGCGGCCGGCAGAGGACCTGGAGGGAGAACTATAGCTCAGGGGCTTCCTCTTGGGAGTCTCCGGGGACCACCGCGACCCTGAGGGCGGATCCAAAGACTTCTGGAGTATAGCTCTCATTGGATCAAAGGACTTGGAGCTAGTTTTAATTTTCGAGAAATCCTTTTAAAAAGTCTGGAGGGGGGGGTTCCCGGAAGATGAAAGACTGAGAAGCTGCTAGCCGCTGAGCTCCGAACACATCTCCTGGAAACAGTAGGATTTTCTGCCTTTAGCAGGCCAGCCAATAAGGGGTCCTAGCGGTAACACCAAGGAGGTGACTATAACTTAATTTGGGTTAAGAATTAGAGTAGGGAAAAAAGGGGGAAAAAAGTCTTTTTTCTTCCCTTTAATTTTCAAGCATACCTCCTCCCCCCCCCCAAATAGTCCCTGGGGACCAGCTCCTAGCAAGATACCCCAACCACCAAACAGGGTGCTTTTTTGAATTCACTGATACACATTTGGGAAGTTCCTTGCACTGCTCTTTAATTACAACTCTTTTTCTTATTTTCTCCCTTTTCTCTCTCTTGTCTCTCTCTTTTTTTTTTCTTTCTTTCTTTTTTTTAATCTTGTCATACACTTCTTTCTTCTTTGCCTTTCTGAATTTGTGAATTATTTTGGGGAAGAAATCTGACTCAGAGTGGACTCTCTATGTGTGTATCTCTGCTGTAGTTCCCTTTCCCCTCTTGTTACCTCTAGAATATACAGTGGATAGTAGATTTGCATAACTGTCTATTCTTGCTATCCTCTCTTTCTTTTCTCTTTCTTCACTGGGATTTGGTTACAATTTTTTCATGGACTGGAGAAATTGTTTGGCTAACTGGTAATGATTAAACTACTTCAATACTTACTTCAGTTGCTACTGTAATTCTGGAGGTTGGTGAGTGCAATTGTCATAAAGGTATTTAGTACAGTGTTACTTGTACTCAAGACACAACAACTGAGGAACAACCGAGCATAAAAAAAGAAACACATAAATTTAAAAAAATGGGTAGATCAAAAACAAATAAAACTACAACTCCAACGAATGAAGAGCCCAGAATTAACTACAAATCAGCCAGAAGTAACCATAGATAAGAAAAGTATGCAAGCAATAATAAACTTATTAATCACAGAAATGAAAACAACATTGGAGGAAAGGAATGGCAGTATTAGGGAAACAACAGTTGAGCCCCCCAAGGAAAATACTGATTATCTTGAGGCAATTAGAGAACTGAAAGCTGAAATAGCTGTAATGAAGAAAGAAGCTTAAGCAAGGGAAAGCAGACTAACAGAAGCAGAAAACAGAATTAGTCAGACAGAGGATGAGTTAGAGAAAACAAAGAAAGAGGTGAAAGAGCTCAAAAAGAGATTGAGAAAACAACAACAGAGACATATGGGATGATCTCAAAAGAAGTAACATTCGTATAATTGGCCTGCCAGAGGAAGAAAGAGAGGAAGGGGAAGCAGACATTCTAGAGGAAATAATACAAGAAAACTTCCCAGACCTGAATAACAGAAAGGATATCAAGATTCAAGATTCAAGAGGCCCAGAGAGTACCAAACAGAATCAAACCAGACCTGAAGACACCAAGACACATCATAGTCACAATGAGAAGAAGTAAGGATAAAGAAAGGATCCTAAAGGCTGCAAGAGAGAAACAAAAAGTCACATACAAGGGAAAACCCATAAGATTATCTGCAGACTTCTCCACTAAAACTCTAAAAGCCAGAAGGGAGTGGCAAGATATCTATTGAGCCCAGAATGAAAAAGGGTTTCAACCAAGGATAATATATCCTGCTAGGCTTTCATTCAAACTAGATGGAGGGATCAAAACCTTCTTAGATAAACAACAGTTAAAGGAGGCAACCATCACCAAGCTGGCCCTGAAAGAGGTACTAAAAGACCTCTTATAAACAAGAACATAACTATAATACTTGCAATATATCAGAGCAAAAAATTTTTTTAGAACAATGGCACTACAATACATTAAATCCATAATATCAACAAATGTCAATGGCTTAAACTCACCCATCAAAAGGCACAGGGTGGGGGGATGGATCAGTAAACATAACCCAACCATATGCTGCTTGCAAGAATCCCATCTGTCACAACAAGATAAACACAGACTTAAAGTTAAAGGATGGAAAACTATCATACAGGTTAACGGACCACAAAAAAGGGCAGGAACAGCCATTCTCATCTCAGACACGATAGATTTTAATTTAATTAAAGTAATAAAAGATAGGCAAGGACATTACATAATGATTAGAGGATCAATCAGCCAAGAAGACTTAACAATTATTAACATCTATGCACCCAACGAGGGACCATCTAAATACATTAAGCATCTACTGAAAGAATTTCAAAAATACATCAATAGTAATACAATAATAGTGGGAGACTTCAATACTCCACTCTCACACTTAGACAGATCAACAAAGCAGAGAACCAATAAAGATACAAGAGAATTGAATGAAGAGATCGACAGACTAGACCTCTTGGACATTTTCAGACTCCTCCACCCCAAAAAACTGGAATACACCTTCTTTTCAAATCCACATAACACATACTCAAGGATAGACCACATGTTAGGCCACAAAGACAGCATCAATAAATTCAAGAGCATTGAAATCATCCCAAGTATCTTCTCAGACCACAGTGGAGTAAAACTAACATTTAACAACAAATGGAAAATTATTAAAAGACACAGAATTTGGAAACTAAACAACATGCTACTTAAGAACCACTGGGTCAGAGACTCACTCAAGCAGGAAATTCAAATGTTCCTGGAAACTAATGAAAATGAGGACACAACCTATCAAAATATTTGGGACACAGCTAAAGCAGTACTGAGAGGGAAACTTATAGCCATACAATCACATATTAAACACCAAGAAGAAGCTCAAATGAACGACCTTACTGCACACCTCAAGGACTTAGAGGAAGAGGAATAAAGGAACCCTAAAGCAACCAGAAGGACAGAAATCACTAAAGTTCGAGCAGAAATAAACAAAATCGAAAATAAAAGAACCATACAAAAGATCAATGAAGCCAAATGTTGGTTCTTTGAAAGACTAACAAAATTGACAAACCCCTAGCCAGACTCACCAAACAAAAAAGAGAGAAGACTCAAATTAATAGAATTGTAAACGATGCAGGAGATATCACAACTGACACCACAGAAATCCAGAGAATCCTGCAAAACTTCTATAAAGAACTATATGCCACCAAGCTAGAGAATCTGGAAGAAATGGAACAAGTCCTAGAAACCTATGCAATTCCAAAACTGAACCAAGAAGAACTACAAAATCTAAATGCACCAATCACAGACAAAGAAATTGAAACCGTTATTAAGAATCTCCCCAACAACAAAAGTCCTGGACCAGATGGCTTCACAAACGAATTCTACAAAACTTTCAGGAAACAGTTAATACCCATACTTCTTAAGCTATTCCATAAGATTGAAGAAACAGGAATACTCCCATCCACCTTTTATGAAGCCAACATCACCCTGATACCAAAAGCTGATAGGGATAGAACAAAAAAGGAAAACTACAGACCAATATCTCTGATGAACATAGATGCCAAAATATTAAACAAGATCTTGGCCAACTGGATCCAGCAACACATCAAAAAGATTGTTCATCATGACCAAGTGGGATTCAGCCCAGGAATGCAAGGCTGGTTCAACATCCATAAGTCAATCAATGTCATTCACCACATCAATAAAAGCAAAGCCAAAAACCACATGATTATCTCAATAGATGCAGAGAAAGCCTTTGACAAAATCCAACACCCGTTCATGCTCAAAACTCTACAAAAAATGGGAATAGATGGGAAAGTCCTCAAGACAGTGGAGTCTATATATAGCAAACCTACAGCCAACATCATACTCAATGGACAGAAGCTGAAAGCATTCCCCCTCAGATCGGGGACTAGACAGGGCTGTCCACTGTCACCGTTACTCTTCAACATAGTATTGGAAGTTCTTGCCATAGCAATCAGGAAAGACAAAGAAATCAAAGGAATACAGATTGAAAGGGAAGAAGTCAAGCTCTCACTATTTGCAGATGATATGATATACACATAGAAAAACCTAAAGAATCCAGCAGAAAACTACTGGAAGTTATTAGGCACTATAGCAAGGTATCAGGCTACAATGTACAAAATCAATGTACAAAAATCAGTGGCATTTCTTTATGCAAACACTAAATCTGAAGAAGAAGACATCCAGAAATCACTCCCATTTACTGTTTCAGCAAAATCAATCAAATACCTAGGAATAAAGTTGACCAAAGAAGTGAAAGACTTGTATGCTGAAAACTATGTGTCGCTACTCAAGGAAATAGAAACTGATACCAAGAAATGGAAAGATATCCCATGCTCATGGATTGGAAGAATAAATATCATCAAAATGAATATTCTCCCCAGATCCATATACAAATTAAATGCAATACCCATCAAAGTTCCACCAAGCTTTTTTAAGAGAATAGAACAAACACTACAGTCATTTATCTGGAACCTGAAAACACCTAGAATTGCCAAAACCATCTTGAGGAAAAGAAACAGAAATGGAGGCATCACACTCCCAGACCTTAAACTATATTATAAAGCCATCATCATCAAAACAGCATGGTACCGGAACAAAAATAGGCACACAGACCAGTGGAACAGAATTGAAAGCCCAGAAGTAAATCCCAACACCTATGGGCATCTAATCTTTGATAAGGGGGCCCAAAGGATTAAATGGAAAAAGGAGGCTCTCTTCAATAAATGGTGCTGGGAAAACTGGGTTGAAACATGCGGAAGAATGAAATTGAACCACTTTATCTCACCAGAAACAAAAATCAACTCCAAATTGATCAAAGACCTAGATGTCAGACCAGAAACAATCAAATACTTAGAGGAAAACATTGGTAAAACAGTTTCCCACCTACACCTCAAGGACATCTTTGATGAATCAAACCCAATTGCAAGGAAGACTAAAGCAGAAACAAACCAATGGGACTACATCAAATTGAAAAGCTTCTGCACATCCAAAGAAACTATTAAACAAACAGAGAGACCCCTCACAGAATGGGAGAAGATCTTCACATGCCAGATATCAGACAAGAAACTGATCACCAAAATAATAAAGAGCTCAGCAAACTTAGCACCAAAAGAGCAAATGACCCCATCCAAAAATGGGCAGAGGATATGAACAAAACATTCACCTCATTGGAGATCCAAAAGGCTAACAAACATATGAAAAACTGCTCCAGGTCACTGATTGTCAGAGAAATGAAAATTAAGACAACACTAAGATACCACCTCACTCCTGTAAGAATGGCATACATCAAAAAGGACAGCAGCAACAAATGCTGGAGAGGATGTGGGGATAGAGGAACCCTTTTACATTGCTGGTGGGAATGTAAATTGGTACAGCCTCTGTGGAGAGCAGTCTGGAAAACTCTCAGAAGGCTAGACATGGACCTTCCATATGATCCAGTAATTCCTCTCCTGGGGTTATACCCCAAGGACTCCTTAACACCCAACCAAAAAGAGGTGTGTACTCCTATGTTCATAGCAGCACAATTCATAATAGCTAAAACCTGGAAGCAACCCAGGTGCCCAACAACAGGTGAGTGGCTGAGAAAGCTGTGGTATATATACACAATGGAATACTATGCAGCTATCAAAAACAATGAACCCACCTTCTCTGACCCATCTTGGACAGAGCTAGAAGGAATTATGTTAAGTGAACTAAGTCCGAAAGATAAAGATGAGTATGGGATGATCCCACACATCAACAGAAGTTGACTAAGAAGATCTGAAAGGGAAACTAAAAGCAGGACCTGATCAAATTGTAAGTAGGGCACCAAAGTAAAAACCCAGTGGTGAGGGGTAGACATGCAGCTTCCTAGGCCAGTGGGGGGTGGGAGTGGGCGGGAGGGATGGGTCACAGTCTTTTGGTGGTGGGAATGGTGTTTATGTACACTCCTAAATGTAGACATATAAATCACTAGTTAATTAATATGAGAGGGGGAAAATCAGTTGTATGTCTCAAAGTTTCTCAAAACACAAACTGAATCTTTTTAATATATAGGCTGTGTATTTCATATGCGGACTCTCTCAAAAGCCTAGACCAAGTAGATTAGAAGCATCCAATATCACAGCTATATACAAGATACTGGATACTGTACAGCAAACCATAACAAAAGGACTTTTCAAAGTTAACCCAATTACCAAATAATGTGATGATAACATTAACTATCGATTGTCTTTTTGAACCCTAAGACAGCAGGAACCTCACATCTCCACTATAGATCCCCTACTTTCCCCAGTCCTGGAACCCTTGGATAGGGCCCACTTTCCTGTATGCGTCTCCCAATCCATACCAAATAATATTGCATCTGCCGATCACAACCTAATCAACGCAACAATTGCCACCTCAACATGCTTCACCTCAGACTGTATCCAGAGACTTCACGTGTGGAATGACAACCCTTCAGCTTCATTACTCGGGTGAGACCTTTCCTTTTATAGTACACTCTAATTTCATCTCAGGTAGTTCACTTTCTAACAAAGTCCCATAACCTAGATATACACCAGTTTCTGTGAGAGAGAGCTTATGTTCACACATATCCATAAACGACTGCAAAATATATACCCGGAAGCAGAAGTACACTAGAGTTTGCAGTGAGCACCTCACTAACACTTCCTCTCCACTATTCCAAGCTTGGGATCCATGATTGCTCAACAATTTGTTTGGCTTCGTATGTTAACTCTCTTTTCAATCACCAGGTTACAGATGCCACCAAGATGCTGGCCAGGCTTCCCTGGATTGAAGACCCCACCAATGTGTCCTGGAGCTCAGCTTCCCCAGAGACACACCTTACTAGGGAAAGAGAGAGGCAGACTGGGAGTATGGACCGACCAGTCAACGCCCATGTTCAGCGGGGAAGCAATTACAGAAGCCAGACCTTCTACCTTCTGCAACCCTCAACGACCTTGGGTCCATGCTCCCAGAGGGCTAGAGAATGGGAAAGCTATCATGGGAGGGGGTGGGTTATGGAGATTGGGTGGTGGGAATTGTGTGGAGTTGTACCCCTCCTACCTTATGTCTTTGTTCATTAATCCTTTCTTAAATAAAAAATTTTAAAAAAGACTTAAGTATCATTCTTACGTAAGTCATAATGTCCTATTTCTTTCACTTCTTCCAGAATTGCTCCCCTCACCAACTGAGACAGCTGAGCACAGATAAATCTGGCTCATATTATCTAAAGTAACAGCAGAAATGGCTTCCTTTAATTAAGATTACTGTCCTCTTCAGGTTTTGTAATTGGTTTATACCACAATGCTATGACTTTCGAAAGACCACAGGAACATTGAGTTATTGCCTACTAAATTGTGAAATGTCTCTTACATGAAGACCTAGCTGGAAATTGCTTCTTGGTTCAAGGCAAGAATAAGTTTAGCTGCTCAAAGAGCTAAACTAAATCTTTCCATCAAACAATAATAATATTAACCAACTATTTCACTATTTTAGCTCAAAAAAAAAAAAGAAACCAAAATAATTATTGTGCCCAAA
This sequence comes from Erinaceus europaeus, assembly GCF_950295315.1. Taxonomy (NCBI): domain Eukaryota; kingdom Metazoa; phylum Chordata; class Mammalia; order Eulipotyphla; family Erinaceidae; genus Erinaceus; species Erinaceus europaeus. The sequence goes on from NC_080166.1 coordinate 93,332,281, forward strand.
TCCAGTAATTTATCTCCAGGGAACTATGACACTGATTCCTTTGCTACATTAAGGTGTCTCTGAGCTAAATTATGTGTTTGGTCTCGTTTTATCAAGTCTTAAGTTTTGCTGGATATAGGTAAGGCACTATTTTTTTCTTTATCTTTTTTTTTTTCATTATGCTTAACACCAGGGCTTTATCACTGCACATCTCTACAGCTTCTAATAGCCATTCTTTTTTTTCTTCCTTTTAGTTAGAGGGTAAGAGATGCACAGAGGTAGGGAGAAAAAGACAGAGAGAGCAGACACCACCATATCGAAAGGACCGGAGTAAGGATCCCATTTCTAGCCCGGGCTCCCCACCTGCAGGGGAGTCGCTTCACAGGCAGTGAAGCAGGCCTGCAGGTGTCTATCTTTCTCTCCCCCTCTCTGTCTTCCCCTCCTCTCTCCATTTCTCTCTGCCCTATCCACCAACGAATAACATCAACAATGGCAATAACAATAACCACAACGAAGCTACAACAAGGGCAACAAAAGGGGGGAAATGGCCTCCAGGAGCGGTGGATTCATGGTGCAGGCACCGAGCCCAGCAATAACCCTGGAGGAAAAAAAAAATTTAACTGGAAGTCCTATGTACCTGGCAAAACTTGGCTCACCAGAAAAGTTAATATGAGGAAGGGAACCAAGACTGTGTTGGGACTAAGAAACCCAAAACAGGAGGCCAGGCACTGGTGCACCTGGTTAACCATACACATTACAATGTGCAAGGACCCAGGTTGAAGCCCCTGGTCCCCACCTACAGAGGACAGTTTCATGAGTGGTGGAGCAAGCCTACAGGTATCTCTTTCTATCTCTCTCTATCTCCCCCTTCCTTCTCAATTTCTCTGTCTCTATCCAATAATAAATAAATAAATAAAACATAAAAAATAAAGAAAAATTTAAAAAGGAAGAAAGAAAATTAAGACAGGTCAGTCAATGTAGAAAAGGAGAGCTTCAACAGTAATGAGTGGCTTTTAGAGGACAGCTCCTGCCAGCATGCTGACATTTCCTCAGGCTGTTAAAACCTTCTCTTGTGGGCCTTTCCAGAACCTTGTCCCCATTATAAAGTAGCAATGGAAGGGACTTTGAAGGGAGGCTGGATCAACCTACTCTGCCACTGGAAGAAAACTGGTCCTGAAATGAGTGCAGCCTATAATGCTCCTAGCTGTGACCATCAACTGCAAGCTCACACTGACAGGAACTCAGAGGTTACACAGTTTCCTGTGCTAAATGTGAATATATATGGGCCCTAGGTCAGATAAATGGGACTAATAATTAATGGTGTTCATATACCTTCTTCAAATTTGGGAGATACTATCTCCCCTAATCCAGCTTTATAGTCCTATTCTCAACTCTGACATCATCTTCCTAGACAATACCTTTAGTCCACCTGCATTTTAGCTATCAAGCTCAGGCAAAAATTACTAAAGTCATGGGAACATACCTAAAATAAACTTCCTAGCTTCTTCTCACATGAAGACCCCTATTTCATCTGCTCTATTCCTACCATTGTGTTCCTGTTTACTAAAGAATCTGTCCTGCTTTAAACCTTACCACCTTATAGCCAACAAGTTGCAGGCACTACCATCATGCCATTCTGACTTCCCTAGGCAGGCAACCTCACCAAAGTGTCCCAGAACCTCACCACTCCAGAGCCCTAACCCACTAGGGAAAGATGGAAACAGGCTGCAAGTATGCATCAACCTGCCAACACCCATGTTCAGCAGAGAACCAATCAAAAATGCAAAAATTCCTACTGTCTGCACACCAAGAGTTTTCGTTCATATTCCTTGAGGGATAAAGATTGGGGGGGCAGATGATGGTGCACCTGCTTGAGTGCATATGGTACAATGAGCAAGTATCCTAGTTTAAGCCCCTGGTCCCCACCTATGGGGGGAAAGCTTTGTGAGTGGTGAAGCAGTGTTGCACATGTCTCTCTGTCTCTCTTCCTCTCTACCATCCCCTTTTCCCTTGATTTCTGGCTATCTCTACCCAATAAATAAAGACAATAAAAAATTTCTTTTTAAAAAAAGAAAAGGGAAGCTTCCAATGGAGGGTATGGGACACATGGGAACTGAATGGAATTATATCCCTGTTATCTTATAATATTGTTAATCATTATGAAATAAGTAATAATTTTTTTTAACTTCTTTAAATTCACATATACTTGGTATAGATTCAGTAGTCAGCATCAGGAAAGTCTTAAATGTGGTAACTGCCCAGTGCTAGACTGTTCAACAGAGGAATCAGTCATGAGAAAAAATTTTGAAAGAATTTGACATAAAGACAGGGGGGAAAAAAGCATTGAAGTAGATTCCATAAGAGGGAAGAGGTCACATTACTCAACTTCTTTACCCTCAGTTTCATATGGCCAGAGTGGCCATCTTTCAGCCTTGATTGTACCAGGTCCCAGATGGGTAACCCTGAGCAAGTTTCCTCTTATCTTGATTTTCTCATCAATGAAATGAACATAATATTATTTTGTGATATTTCCATTCATAAATATATAATTCTTACAATAAGTCTCAGGAAGTGGCACAGTGAGTAGGGCACTGAACTTGGAAGCATGAGTTCTTGAATTCAATCCCCAGTATCTCATATGCCAGAGTGATGCTCTGGTTTTCATTCCCACTCTTCCCATGTTAATAAATAAATACAATATTTAAAAACACAGTTAGAATAGAACCTGATGTTCTCATCCTAAGTGCTATTTTCCTAGAATCCTCTGTGCAATGAGAGCCAAGTGGAGGAAGAAGTGAATATGCAGGCTGAAATGCAAAAAATGAAAGATGAGGCAGCGGTCTAAGTAGTCTTGTGCACCCATGGGAGCCACAGGAGCAGAAATAAGGAATGCTGGAGGCCAGATGCACTGGTGCAAATTGGACTTCAGCACATCTAGAACCTTATCACCATTTGATCCTATGCAACCATCTTGAGGAAACTTCATTGCTCATGCCAAAACACGGTCCCTTTCATTCCTTTGCCTTGGACTTGACATTCTGGACTAGTTCTGCTCTCATTGTGGCTGAATGTAACCTATGTACAATAAATAACCTCTGCTGCTATCTTAGTTGAGGGAAGGAAAAAAATAGAGCCTGGGGCTGGGTGGTGGCACACCTGGTTGAAGGCACTTATTACAATGTGCAAGGACCCAGGTTTGAGGCCCTGGTCCCCAGCTACAGGGAAAAGCTTTGCAAGTGGTGAAGCAGTGCTCCAGGTGTCTCTCTGTCTCTCTTGATTTCTGGCTGCCTCTATCCAATAAATAAAGATAATTTAAAAAATTTTTAAAAATAGAGCCTGATATTCAGCAAGTGCTTCATAGATACTAATTTTTATTACAAGTGGGCAGAAAGGGTAGAAGGACCATTTTTTCAGTACTTAAAGGAATTTAAGGGGATGTTTCAGATAGTTTCATGCCTGAAGCACTGAGGTCTCAGGTTCAATTCCCAGTACAACATATGCCAGAGATGAGTAGTACTTGGGTATTTCTCTCTGTGCATCTCTCTCTCTCTCTCTCTCTCTCTCACTCTATCTATCTATCTATCTTTCATTAAAATGAAAATAAAATATTTTTAAAATAACTCAGCTCTTAAAATAATTTGCTAATTAAATGACAGTGAAGTCTAGCACAGCTTTTGAGAAATAAAACAAAAGTCAGAAATAAATGAAGAAGAGAGCCAGCATCTGGAAAAATAGGTCCCAAGGAAAAATAGGAAGAGTAAGAAATTCATAGAAAAACTGTGAGTCTCTGCATAAAGTCAGAGGTATAAAAGGAAAAGAAATAAGCCTTAAACCACAGAGTATAAGAAAGGAAACTTAAATGTGGACCACACACCCACAAGGAATTAACATCAAAACTGTAGGCAACCAAGGTTGAATCATTTTGACTGCAAGTATAGTATCAAATAGGAGGTTTTAAAAAAAAACTGTGGGTCCTGGGAGTTGGGCAGTAGTGCATCAGGTTAAGCGCACATGGCACAAAGTACAAGGACTGGCATAAGGATCCCAGTTCAAGCCCTCACCTACAGGGGAGTCGATTCACAAATGGTGAAGCAGATCTGCAGGAGTCTATCTTTCTATTCCCCATCTGTCTTCCGCTCCTCTCTCCATTTCTCTCTGTCCTAACAACAATGACATCAGTAACAACAACAATAATAACTACAACAACAATGAAAAACAACAAGGGCAACAAAAGGGAAAATAAATATTTTTTAAAAAACTGTGAGTCCTACATCCAAGCAATCTGTATTTATTACTCTAGGCATCATATTTCTAAAAATCTTCCTAGGGGTGGGGATATTACAAAGTCAGTGTTGAGAGTCTTTTTAATCCTTAAGATATGTTAAATCATGGAAGTTGTCTTCATTTTCATTGAACTCTCAAAATATTTTGATTTCTTCCTTTATTTCCTCTTTGACCCAGAAGCTGTTAAGTAGTGTACTATTGAGCTTCCACATTTTGGTTCTATTACTAATCTTTTGTTGATTGTTAAGTGTTAGTTTAATTCCACTGTGGTCTGAGAAGATACTTGGGATGATTTCAATGCTTTTGAATGTGGTGATGCTGTCTTTGTGGCCTAACATATGGTCTATTCTTGAGAATGACACATGCAGACTTGAGTAAAATGTGTATTCCAGTTTCTTGGGATGGATGACTCTGAAAATGTCCAAGAGTTCTAGTTTATCTATCTCCTCATTTAGCTCTCTCATTTCTTTATTGATTTTTCTGCCTGGATGATCAGTTAAGTTGAGAGAGTGGGCTGTTGAAGTCCCCTACTATTACTGTGTTGCTGTTAATAAATTGCTGTAGCTCTTTCAGTAGATATTTGATGTATTTAGATGGCTTCTCATTGGGTGCACAGATGTTAATAATTGTTAAGCCCTCTTGATTGACTGATCCTCTGAGCATTAAGTAGTGTTCATCCCTATCTTTTTTAATTTTATTTAATTTAAAGTATATCATGTCAGATATGAGAATAGCTGTCCCTGCCCTTTTTTGTGGGCCATTGTCTTGTATGATAGATTTCTATCCTTTCACTTTGAGTCTGTGTTTGACTTGTTGAGTTAGGTGGGTTTCCTGTAGACAGCATATTGTTGGGTTGTGTTTTCTGATCCATCTTCCTACTCTGTGCTTTTTAATAGGTGAATTCAAATCATTGACATTTATTGATATCAAAGATTGAAGATATTTTAATGCCATTATTATAGATTTTTAGAGTTTTCTGATATATGGCATATTTATGGTGATCTGACTGTTTATAGGAGAACTTTCAGAACTTCTTTCAGGGTAGGTTTGGTGACAGTTGATTCTTTCAACTGTTGCTTGTCTGAGAAGATATTTATGCCTCTATCTAGTCTGAATGACAGTCTATCAGGATACAGCAGTCTTCGTTGAAAGCCTTTCTCATTAAGCACTCGATAGATATCTTGCCATTCTCTTCCGGCCTGGAGTGTTTGTGTGGAGAAGTCTGCTGCTAATCTTATGAGTCCTATATAGGTGACTCTTTATTTTTCTTTTGCAGCCTTTAGGATCCTTTCTTTATCCTCATTCCTTTCCATTTTAAATATGATGGGTCTTGGTGTCTTTAAGTCTGGGTTAATTCTGTTTGGGATGCTCTGGGCTTCTTAAACCTTTATGTCTTTGATGTTGTCTAAACTAGATTAAGTTCTCAGCTATTATGTCCTGAAGAATGCTTTCTCCCCCCCCCTTCTTCCTCTGGCAAGCCAATAATGTGTATGTTATTTCTTTTAAGTCATCCCATAGGTCTCTGTTGTTGTTTTCAGTATCTCTTAATCTCTTTTTGAGATCTCTTGCTTCTTTTTTAGTTGCCTCTAATTCATCCTTGACCTTGCTAATTCTGTCTTCAGCCTCATTTATTCTATTCTGTCTCCCCTCTACTGTTTCCTGGAGTTCATCTATTTTGTTACCCTGTTATGATACTGTTTTAGCTTGTTCATCTAGTTGTGTTCTTAGCTCAGCTATTTCAGCTTTCAGCTCTCTAATAACCTTGAGATAATTAGTATTTTCTTCCAGAGTCTCATCTGTTGTTTCTGCATTTCTGATAATTCTTTCAAACTCTTTACTCACTCCTGTGATTAATTCCTTTAATAGTGTTTGGATGTTGACCTCATTATTTTGTGCTTCAACCTTTGAGGGGCTTTTAGCTAGACTCTTGTCCTGGTTCATTTCTCCAATATTTCTTCTTCTTATTGAGTTAACTATTCTATATAGCATTTTATGAGGTCCCTCTCTCAGTACTTTTCAAATTACTGATCACTCTTGCCTGGATTGACCTGTGTCTAAGTAAGGTAATTAAACGGTTCACAGTTGTGAAAATTGACAGTTGTTTCAACATTATTTTAATCCCTGAGTTGGAGGACAGTGGCTTAAAAGCCTCTCTTGTTCTTTTTCTTCCCTATAGGCTATGAGAACCTGAGGGATATTAAACTATAAGTAGGCTTTTTAGCTTAATCCCTCACTCCTGATAAAGAAATAAAGTAGGGTGAGGTAGAGATAATTCAGTGGTTATGCAAAGAGACTCTCACAGCCCCACCACTAGGCCACCAAGGTGTAGATCTTCTCCTGAGTTTCCTGGTTAGTTCTCTGACCCCTCGTGTTAGCACAGGGCCTCCTCCCTGAGGTCAGTAGCAATGGAAACTTACAGCTGCACTTGGTGAGTCTTAAGGGAGACCTCTCCTCCCTTCAGCCATCTTTTTGTTAGTGAAACAGACTGGAGGTGATGTCTCAACTGGTAAACTGCTGGACTGTTACCAGCCACTTAATTTCTCCATAGGCTCCTCTCTGTCTAAAAGCCACACATATTTTCACTCACAGTGATTTGGTGGGTTCCTGCAGTCATTTTAGTCCTGTCTTTTTGCAGTCCCAAATGATCTCCTCAAATCATGAAAGTTGTAATGGGTCCAGCTGTAGTTAAATAATAAATGAAAAAAACTAAGAAAATATTGTCCTTGCATACTTGTGCCTATCTCTCTCTTATTCATACTTCAGTTGTGATTTAACTTATTCCTATGTTGTTGCTAGTCCATATAGTGCTCTTCTGTAATTCCAAAAAACACTTTCCTTCTTCCAGATATTTTTCAGGAACTGATTAAGGGTTGCCTTGATGATGGCTCAGCAAACAGAGCGTGTTACCTACACATCTGAGGCACTGGGTTTGAATCTTGGTGTCACATATCTAGAGTAGTGCTCAGGTTGGTTTGTCTGTCTACTCTAAAATAAATAAATAAAACTTTTATTTTAAAAGAACCAGGAAGGACTGAGATGTTATCTTGTATGGAAGTTAACAAGTTGGCCTACCATAGTTAATGGATGGTAGTACATGACACAACATTTCTGGGCCAAAAGTAAAGGAAATAAAAGCACACAGAGAACTGGCTTTTTCTTGCACCAATCTCTAACATCATTTCCCACAACCATGTAAGAAAGGTCAGGTAACATCTGAATAAGCAGTAGGTTTTTCTATAAGAGAGGATCACAAAACTCTGAAAATCTAAATCTTTAGCCTTACAGTAATGCACCCTACTAAATGTACATAATATGAAGTACAAGGACATGTGCAAGGATCCTGGTTCGAGCTCCTGCTCCCCACCTACAGGGGGTTGCTTCGCAAGGGGTGAAGCAGGTCTACAGGTATCTATCTTTCTCTCTCCCTATCTAACTACTCCTCCTCTCTCAATTTCTCTCTGTCCTATCCAGATAAAAAAGTTTTAAATAAATAACTAAAAATAAAATCTAAATCTTAGGTAATAGGCAGTAAGTCTGATTTTTATTCCAGAAAACCATTTCTACCTTCTCAAGTTGTTTACTATGTGCACTTGTGTAAAAAGGAAGATAAAATGAAGTTACATATTTCCAGAGACTGTAAAATGGTTACAGAGAAGCCATAAAAGAATTGTAGCTTTTAGTTTTTCCAGAATAAGGTCTAGTAGAAACTCTGATTGCCGACAGACATCTTGAAAATATTGCATATAGCTGTAGATTTCTGTTAATAGGGGTAATGAACTGGATCAGTGATACAAAGACAAAAACTTATAACTTGAGTCATCATCAATCAAAACTGTTTGAGGGGGCTGGGCGGTGGCCCACTGGGTTAAGCACACATAGCATGAAGCTGAAGGACCCACACAAAGATATCAGTTTGAGTCTCTGGCTCCCCACCTGCAGGGGTCGCTTCACAAGCAGTGAAGCAGGTCTGCAGGTATCTCTCTATCTCTGTCCCTCTCTGTCTTCCCCTCCCCTCTCAATTTCCTCTCTGTCCTATCCACACACAAAAAAAAATCCAAATAACAAAATATGAAATATGGCCACAGGAGCAGCGGATGCATAGTACAGGCACTGAGCCCCAGCAATAACCCTGGAGGTTAAAAAAAAAATGCTTGAAATAATCTTGTGAGACTGCCTGCTAAAGCTATAAACACAGTAAGCCCCAGGGCCACTTAGAGAGCATATTTCAGTTTTAAATTGATCCTTCCTTCTTCCGAACCGCAATTCCTAAAATCCTAAATAAACTCCAGCTTTCTTTATGGGTTTGCCTTAATGTTTTGGCATGTTTGGAAAGATAACCTAAGAATAAATAGTCAATACTGCTGTTGACAAAATATGGGTAGAAAATGAGAACCACAGTTCTCATTGTTTTCAGCATATTTGATTTCCACTGTCAAAAAATTGTAACCCCTCTTCTGCTATGAAATTATAAGGAATACTATGAAAACTAGATGTCTATGACATCAATGGAACCAACTTAACATATAGCATCATGAAGCAATTTATAACTACAGAACTATTCCATTATTATGTTAATTTACATGTGTGTACATGTGTGGATGTGTATAATTTTGTCAAATTCAAGGCTCTGCCACTCAAACCTGACTCTTTGAAATAGAAACAGAGAAAGGGAAAGAAACCACAGCACTAAAGTTTCTTTCAATACAGTTGGGGCAGGGCTCAAACCTGAGTCTCAGACTTGGCAAAGCAATGGACTATCCAAGTAAGCTACTGTGTCAACCTTAGTCTTTATATTTTTACATTCTTCTCCTAATATATCCTTGTTGGTTCCTACTCAACTTTGCTTTGGGATTTCATTTCTATCCACTTTCCTTCTTCTACTCCCAACTTTCTAATAATTCCTTATCTTGAGATTTTGATAGTTTTAGATATGATCATTCCCATGCAAGGAGTTTAGTGCTTGTTACAAGTTCACTACAGTAATATAAAGTGCTTTCAGCCCTGGGAAACACAGATTAAAAATCTCAAAGTTATATCAGCACAGTACACATAAAATGACCAAAATTTACACATACACCCATGTTAAGAAAAATAATAAAGCTTCCCAGAATTTATGTCATGGTCTCAGTGCAACAATGATATTTCAGGAATATATAATGTGTCACAAATAAGCTGCCATCTTACCAGTTATAAGAAAGCAATTTTAACCTCTTACTGAAACGTAACCCTACACTAAAACATAAATGAACAAGAATGTATTGTGTGTGTGTGGGTGGGTGGGTATGAAAACAATGAGAAAATTATCATGAAATTTTAAAAGAGTAACAAAATAATAAAGTGAGAAGAGATAACTTTCTGGCCTTAAGAAGACCTGCAAACCAGTTAGAATCCAAAAAGTAATATCCATTGTATGGGAAAAGGGATTTCTGAAAGTTTCAATGAAGGTTCCTCAAATCCTTGCTTTAGGTTTATTCTGGCTTCACACTCAGCAAGCAATTTCCAATTCACTACTAACCTGGTCTACCAGTCATACTTCCGTAAGTAAAACTTACACAGTGAGAGATGCTAGCTTTACAAGATAAAGGAATGACCAAAGTTGAATATGTTGCAATGACTTTCTGATCTATACCTCACTTTCCAGGGGGTAGATCTCCCAGGAGCTCAGCACTCAGGATTGGTTCCCGCACATTCAAGTGACTTTGCAAAGGCATTTATATTTTCCAGGAAGACGCTGGTGGAGTAATCAGCTGACTTCTCTAAACTCTCCCTCATAACTTCCTGATGACAAGTAGTCCTACTGTCAACTTCCACTTGTCTCACCAGATAAGTCACTAAAATGAAACTGGTCCCTAACATTTCAGAAGTCATGGAGGCACGTCAGCTGCAGAACCCTTCAGGAAGCCCCCTAAGAGTCCATGTTAGGATATGTAGGCATAACGCCACTCCCAGGACTGAAATGCACTTTCTTGTCTGCTCAAAAACAAAAATTGGATAAGGGTGTGGAAACACCAAACTCACCTAGAGCTCCTACTTATGAATTTCCTCATACATTCATTCAGATATCAGCCATGATGGAGTCAAGACTATTAATAGGGGGAATCGGGTGGTAGCACAACAGGTTAAGCACAGGTGGTGCAAAGCACAAAGAACGGCTTAAGGATCCCAGTTCGAGCTCCTGGCTCCCCACCCGCAGGGTAGTCGCTTTACAAATGGTGAAGCAGGTCTGCAGGTGTCTATCTTTCCCCCCTGTCTTCCCCTCCTCTCTCCATTTCTCTCTGTCCTATCCAACAACAACAACATCAATAACAATAACAATAATAACTAGGACAATAAAACAACAAGGGCAACAAAAAGGAATAAATAAATATTTTTTAAAATACTGTTAATAGGTATTGGAGATATAAAGATAAAAGAGATCTGCCTATCCTACTGGGGTTTCTATATCAGTCAAGGGTTCCCCCAGAGAAACAGAATCAATAGAATGATATGTCTATAGCCTGGTAAGTAAATGTCTTTAAATCTGTGTATAAATATGAGTTTTGTTTTAATGAAATCAAATGAGAAAGAGAGAGACTTCAAATAATTAGATTATGCAATTGTGACTGCTATAGCTACAAAGTCTGAAATGTATATAGCACACAGTGATGTAGAAACACAGGGTAAGGGTGATGTTGATGTTGCAGTCCTGAGTCAAAAGCAATTTGGTTGTAGAATTCTTTCCTCCCTGGCAACATCTCCAGTTTTGTATTCATAATACGTCTTCAACGGACTAAATGAGATCCATTATGGAAGGTAATGATGCCTAGTCAACTTGACACATAAAATAAGCATTATGGCTTTACAGTAAAACATGATGCACAGATCTAGAGAAGGTTCCATTCAAATCACCTTAACTTCTAAACTTTCTACTCTCTGCCACACACACACACAATTTCTTATCTCTAAAAAAAAATTGTAGAATTTAAAAAACATGTTTCCTATGGTTTATAAATCTCCCAGTAGTTTACCACAAGACTTGCTAAATCAAGAAGCTTCTACAGAAGGGAGATTCCAATATAAAGTTGTTAAGTCTACTGCATTCTTTTAGGAAACTTCTGCTAGAAGACATCTTTGCTTAGAGGAATCAGTGGTTCCACTGTTAGAAAAGAAGGAAGCAAAAGGACACAGCGGAAGGGAGGCAAATTTATTAGCTACTTCTGGTTCAAAGTTCCTCTCCCTTCTGTTCTTCTGTTCCTCACAGTTTTTGCCAGGAAGAAGTTCCCATCCATACCACAGAGCAGGGAAAAAAATTACTGTGGCTCAAGATTTGCTTCTTCACCAATAATTTTTTTTTTCTGTTTTTAAACTTTAAAAGCCACATTGTCAGTCAGTGTTTTTTCAACAAATAGTGCTGAGAAAATTAGTTGGAGAGCAGAAGAATGAAGCAGGACTATGACACATCACTTTGTACAAAAGCCAACTCTGAATAGATCAAAGGTATTAGACCAGATACCATAAATTACACAGAAAAAAATATTGGCAAAATGAACGTTTACAATTTATGCTTTGGAAATGTCTTCAAAGATACGAGTCCAACAGTAATTACACAAAACCAAAAATAAACCAATAGAGAATACAACAAGCATAAAAATTTCTGCACAGTAAAGGGAAGCATTACCAAAACAGAAATACCTTATAAAAAGGTAGCAGATCTTTATATAAGATACATCAGATAACAAAAATACACAAAGAACACAGTAAAGTGAGTATTCAAAAAGAGAAAGAAAGAAAGAAGGAAAAAAAGAAAGGAAGGAAGAGAGAGAGAGAAGGAGAGAAAGACTTCCATTTGTAAATGGGGCAAGTACATGGACAGAATCTTCTCCAAAGAAAACATCCAGAAGGTCAACAGACCCATGAGAAAGAGCCCTAAGTCACTGGAACATGTGCAACCTCCCAGTTTTCTGCAAAACACTCTAACTGCCCATTCAGGTTTTCCTCTACCATATTGCACCAGGATCTGCAAGTCCTCACATTCCAGAGTCCTTTGCTTGGAGCAATACACCTGGACATCTAGTTTTTGACAAGGGGGCTCAAACTATTAAATGGAGGAAGGAAAGTCTCTTCAACAGATGGTGTTGGGTAAATTGGGTTGAGACATGCAGAAGAATGAAACTGAATCACTACATTGCACCACATACAAAAATCAACTCTAGCTGGATCAAGGACTGGATGTTAGACCAGAAACTACCAAATACCTAGAGAAAATTATTGGCAGAACTTTTTCCCATCTAAGTTTTATAGAAATCTTCAATGACTTAAGTCCAATTGCCTTACAGAATGGGAGAAGATCTTTACATACCATTCATACACCAGACCAAAGGCTAAAACCAAAGTATATAAAGAGCTCACCAAACTCAGAAACAAATTGAGATAATAAATGTTGAGCTTCAGGGGGAAAAAAGAGTAATGTTCTTTACAAATATGAAGGCATATAGAGGTAGATAGGAGATAGGAAGGAGCAGAGCTAAGTAGGAATTCCATGTGGCAGAACTCAATAAGTCATCAGGAAAACACCAAGTCTAATATCACAAATTGTTACTTTCATTCTACACATATTTCTATAATTTTGAAGAAATTCTAAGATGCTGAAATTCATAGCTAATTTGTATACTTTTAATGAGTCATGACAAACTTCAACTAAAGGAACTTCTCACTCATTGAATAATAACAATAGTGAGTTTTGCTTATTAGTAACCATTTCCCTTGATGCCCAGAGATTGTCTTATTTTTGTAACAGTCTTAGTACAGATCACAACACTGACAGAAAAGCTGATGTATTGGGGAGAAAACTTTAAAATCCAGAAATGTCTAGTACACTGTGCTCTAAATTTAGCATAGTATTCCTTTGTTGATCAAAAATAAGCTATTTCACAAATAACAAAAAAAAGTTATTTAAAATCCCTCTTCATTGAACTTCAAAACAATTAAAGTAATAAAAGACAAGGATGGCCACTACATAATGTTAAGGGGATCAGTCAATCAAGAAGAGCTCACAATAATCAACATCTATGCTCTAAATGAAGGGGCAGCAAAATATGTAAAGCAGTTAATGATATACCTAAGAAGATACATTGATAGCTATACAATAGTAGTAGGAGATTTTAACTCATTATTCTCTCAAGAAGATGGATCAACCAGGTAAAAAATCAATAAGGAAACAAGAAAATTATATGATGAGATGAATAGACTAGACCTAGTGAACATCTATAGATCTCTCCATCCTAAAAGAGTGGAATATACATTCTCCTCAAACCCACATGAGACGTTCTCATGAGTAGACCATATGCTAAGCCACAAGGACAGCATCAATAAATTCAAAATCATCCCAAATATCTTCCAAGACCATACTGGAGTTGAATTAATATTCATCAAGAAACAGAATGCTAGAGAGTACCACAAAATATGGAAACACAACAGTACATGTTGGGTGAAAGAGGAAATTAAAATTTTCCTGAATATAAATAATAACAACACAAGCTATCAGAATATCTGGAACACAGCTAAAGCAGTATTAAAGCAGTATTCATAACCATAAAGGCACACATAAGGAAACAAGAAAACAGATAAATAACAACCTGGCTTCGCACCTGAAAGAATTAGAAAAAGGAGAACAGAAGAAACCTAAAGCAAGCAGATGGCGTGAAATAACAAAAATTAGAGCAGAAATTAAAAACATTAAAAACAATAGAACAGTCCTGAAGCCCCACTTTCCCAGAGCCCTGCCCCACTAGGGAAAGAGAGACAGGCTGGGAGTATGGATCGACCTGCCAATGTCCATGTTCAGCAGGGAAGCAATTACAGAAGCCAGACCTTCCACCTTCCACACCCCATAATGACCCTGGGTCCATACTCCCAGAGGGAAAAAGAAGAGGAAAGCTATAAGGAGAGGGGATGGGATACGGAGTTCTGATGGTGGGAGTTGTGTGGAGTTGTATCCCTCTTATCCTATGGTTTGGTCAGTGTTTCCTTTTTATAAATAAAAAATTTTAAAAATAACATACAAAACATCAACAAAGCTAAGAGCTGGTTTTTTTGAAAGGGTTTCAACAAACCCTTGGCCAGATTCACTAAAAAACAAAGGCAGAAGAACCAAATAAATTGTATCATGAATGATAGGGGAGAGATCACAACTGACACCAAAGAAAACCAAAGCATCATATGAAGCTTCTGTGAAAAACTATATGCCACGAGACTAGAAAATGTGGAAGAGACAGATACATTTTTTTTTGCCTCTAGAGTTATTGCTGGGACTTGATGCCTGCACCACAAATTCACTGCTCCTGGAAGCTATTATTTTCCCTTTTGTAGCCCTTGTTTTATTGTTGTTGTGTTTATTATTGTTGTCATTATTGATGTCGTTGTTGTTGGATAGGACAGAGAGAAATCGAGAGAAGAGGGGGAGACAGAGAGGGGGAGAGAAAGATAGACACCTGCAGACCTGCTTCACCACTCCTGAAGCGACCCCCCTGCAGGTGGGAAGCTGGGGGCTCAAACCTGGATCCTTACACCAGTCCTTGCGCTTTGTGCCACATGCGCTTAACCCACTGCACTACCGCCTGACCCCCAGATACATTTTTTAGAAAGATACACACTCCCCAGATTAAACCAAGAGGAAATGCAAAACATGAACAGATCAATTACAGCCAAAGAAATCAGCACAGTAGTCAAAAACCTCCCCAACAATAAAAGTCCGGGCCCAGATGGGTTTACAAATGAATTCTACAAAACCATTAAAGATGAACTACTACCAGTACTGCTCAAGCTCTTCCAAAATATTGAATACACAAGGATTCTCCATAACACCTTTTATGAAGACAATAGCACATTGATACCTAAAGCAGACAGAGACACAACAAAAAAAGAAAACTGCTGACCAATATCCCTGATTAACAATGGCGCTTAGATTCAACAGAATTCTAGCCAACTGCATACAGAAATATATTAAGAGAATCATGCACCATGAGCAAGTAAGTTTTATCCCAGAAATTCAAGGTCATTCAACATACATAAGTCCATAAATGTGATTCACCATATCAACAAATATAAAACCAAAAATCATATGATCATTTCAATAGATGCAGAGAAAGCCTTTGACAAAATTCAACATCCTTTCATAATCAAATTATTTATTAAAAATAGTAATAGATGATAAATTCCTCAAATTAGTTGAATAGTAATCCAACAGCTAACATCATACATAACAGTGAAAAATTGAAAGGATTTCCTCTCCAGTCAGGTACAAGGCAGGGCATCCCATTATCAGCACTACTATTCAACAATGCCTTGGAAGTCCTAGCCATAGCAATTAGGCAAGAGAAAGTAATCAAAGGGATACAGATTAGAAGAGAAGTTAAACTATCCCAATTTGCAGATGACATGATTGTATATATACAAAACCCTAAAGAGTTCCGTAGAAATCTACTGGATATTATTGAACAATATGATAAAGTATTAGGCTACAAAATCAATAGAGAAATCAATGTCATTCCTCTGTGCAAATGCTAAATGAGAAAAAAAAAAAGATACAGAAATCAATCTTCTTCACTATAGTAGCAAAAACAATCAAATAATTGCGAATAAAACTAACAAAAGAAATAAATAACTTATACACTAAAAACTATGAATCACTCTTCAAGAAAATAGAG
Organism: Erinaceus europaeus; assembly: GCF_950295315.1. Lineage (NCBI taxonomy): Eukaryota > Metazoa > Chordata > Mammalia > Eulipotyphla > Erinaceidae > Erinaceus > Erinaceus europaeus. The sequence continues at coordinate 93,348,228 of NC_080166.1, forward strand.
TTACAAAGAAATGGAAAGGCATTCCATGGTCATCGGTTAGAAGGATTCACATGGTCAAAATGACCATTCTGCCCAGAGCTGTACATAGATCTAGTGACATCCCCATCAAGGTACCAATGAATTTCTTTAAAGGAAGAGAAGAAAAATTATTACAAACATTTATCTAGAACCAAAAAATCCCCAAGATTGCCAAAGCAATCTTAAGAAAGAGGAACAAGACTGGAGGCATTACACTACCTGACCTCAAGCTATACTACAGGGCTACTATAATCAAAACTGCCTGGTACTGGAAGCAAAATATACACAGAGACCACTGGAATAAAACTGAAGATCCAACAATATGCCCCCACACTTACAGCCAACTAGCTTTTGACAAGGGCGCTCAAGCCATTAAATGGTGAAAGGAGAGTCTCTTCAACAAATGGTGTTGGGAAAATTGGATTGAAACATGTAAGCAGGTGAAATTTAACCATCACTTATCACCATGCACAAAAGTCAATTCCAAGTGGACCAAGGATATGGACATTAGGCTAGAAACTATCAAATACATAGAAAACATTGACAGGATACTTCGTGACCTATACTTCAAAAAAGCCTTTAAGGATTCAAATCCAACAGCAGAGAAAATAAAAGTGAAAATAAACCAATGGAACTACATCAAACTGAAGAGCTTCTTCATAGCAAAGGGTACCACACCCAAAAAGAAAGACATCCTACAGCCCTGGAGAAGATATTTACACAATGCACATCAGACGAAGGACTAATAACCAAAATACATAAAAAGTTTAGTAAACTGGGGCCAGGGCATGAACAGAAATTTCACTGAGGAAGAGATCCAGAGTGCCAACAGATATATAATGAAGTTCTCAAAGTCACTAATCATCAGAGAAAAGCAAATAAAAACAATAATGCAATACCATTTTACACTTGTGAAAATGTCATTCATCAGAAAGGACAGAAATGACAAGTGTTGAAGAGCATGTGTAGAAAAATGACAGTTCTGTACTGCTGATGCGAGTGCAAAATTTTCCAACCATTGTGGAAAGCAATCTGGAGATATATCAGGACACTAAAAATAGACCTCACCTACAACCCAGCAATTTCTCTCCTGGGGATTTACCCAAAGGAAAAAGAAACATCTATGAGAAAATATCTATGTATCTATGTATGCTATGTTCATAGCAGCACAATTTGTAATCACCAAAGCTTGGAAGTAACCCAGATGTCCAACATCAGGTGAGTGGCTAAAAAAAAAGGGGGGGTATAATAAGCAAGGAACAACTATATAACTCAAATTCTAAGTGCTCTATAATGGCTGAAGAGCCTAAAGAAGGCATAATAATTCTCTAATTGATTGAACTTAGACCAAATTAACTGGGCAGCCCAGCAGAAAGGCCCAAAGAAGACAGATCCCAAAAACTTAACTCTGGCTAGGCTCAACAAATGATACTCAATACCTAAACAACTGAGAGAAAAATCTAAGATCATCTGATAGAGGACTACAAAAATTGGATAAGGGCAAGAAGCTGGCCCAGTATCACACCATCTGATTATCTGGGGCCCTAGTTAGGGAATTCTTGGATTCCCATACATATATGATGGGCCTAGACCCTTTAAGGGTCCCTCTCTCCAACACCACTGGTCGCTTCAATAAGGAATAGCATTTTGTGGGCCCTCCCAGGACCTTGTCCTCACCATAAAGCAACAACAGTAGGGATAGCCCCAGTTTCCCTTCAGAAGATAGCCCCAGTCTTTCCTCCTTTGAAAAGGGAGACTGCGGGTATCCTACCCTGCCACCTGAAAAAGACTGGTCCTGAAATGAGTGTAGCCTGCAATGTTCCTCAGATGTGACCATGAGCTATATGCTCAGACCATTAGGGATTTAGAGGTTACACAGGCTCTGGTGCTAAATGTATATGCCCTAGAATAGGTGGATGGAGGTAAATTGTTAATTTTAGCCACAGAATTTTTTTTTCAAGAATGGGAGCTACTCTCTGCCCTAATCCAACTTGCTAGCCCTTTTTCTCTACTCTGACACCATTCTCTCAGACAATATTCTTATGCAATTTCAAGCTAGCTACCAAACTCAAACGAAGCTACAATAGTTGGCTGCCCCCAGGAACATACCTAAAATGAATTTTCTAGCTTTCTTCTACCCTAAAATCCCTAATCTCATCTACTCTAATCCTACATTTTGGTTCCTGTTCATTAAATATTTTGTCTCAACTTAGGTCATGCCACCTTCCAGACACCCAGTTACAGATGCTACCATAACTCCACCCTGACTTCTCTGGGCAGACAACCTCACCAATGAGTCCTGGATCCTTGCACCTCCAGAGCTCTCATCCACTAGGAGAAGACAGAAACAGACTGGGGGTATGGATCAAGCAGTCAACACCCATGCTTAGCAGAGAAGCAATTACAGAAGCCAGAACTCCTACCTTCTGCTCCCCCCAAAACAACCTTGATCCATACTCCCAGAAGGGGAAAAGTGATAGGAGGAAGATAAGAGGACTCTGAACTCCGGCACCATCAGTCCCCAGAGAGAGAGAAGGAAAAGGAGAGAGACATGTGGAGGTAGTTATATTCTCATGATTGGCTTGGAGGGGAAGAGAAGATTGAATCAGGAAGAAAAGCAGCAATTATGTACAAATGTAGACAGATAGTTGTAGAGGCGATGGTTGGCCCATGTCTACAACCTTACAGGAACTATGGTGGATTTCAGGGGGAGACTGAAGATTCAGAATTCTGGTGGCAGGAATGGTATGGATTCAAGCTGGTGTGAATTATTGACATGTAATTCTGTAATATAAAAATAATAAATTGTGGTATACACACATGATGGAAAACTACAGCTGTTAAAAATGATGAAGTTGTTTCCTTTACATCCTCTTGAATGAAACTTGAGCACATCATGTTGAGAGAGATAAGCTAAAAAGAGAAGGATGAATATAAGATGATCCTACTTATTAGCAGGACTTAATAAAGTTGGGACTGGGAGGGAGAGCACAAAGTGAAACATGGATTGGACATAGTATATTGCATCAAAGCAAAGGACTCTGGGGAGGGAGGAGCAAGGTTAGCTTTAAGCTTACTGAAAAGTCAAGATCTAAAAAAATAAACAGCCAGTCTTAGGAATCTGATCATGTATCAGGAGGAACCCCTGAGCTCGAACCAGTGGGGATTAAACCAGAGCAGGTCTCAAACAAAACAATTATTATGTAAATAGACCACAGCGTTAAGCAATGCAGTGAACCTAACGTGATAATCAAAACAGAAAGTCTTAGAAGCAGAATTAGAAGTAGACCAACAATTCAGTGTCTCCTTGTGATCTCGATCTCTCTCTCTCTCCTTTCATCTCTGTCTCCCTCTTCCTTCATTTCTCCTCTTCTAATTTTATGAATTTTTAGAATTCTATGAGTAAAATATACAAATGTAGAAGGAATAAGAGAACTGTGAAATCTGGAACCGGGTGGTAGCACAGTGGGTTAAGCGCATGTGGCAAAAAGCCCAAGGACCAGTGTAAGGATCTGGGTTCAAGCTCCAGGCTCCCCACCTGCAGGGGAATTACTTCATAGCAGTGAAGCAAGTCTCCAGGTGTCTATCTTTCTCTCCCTCTGTCTTCCCCTCCTCTCTCAATTTCTCTCTGTCCTATCCAACAACAAAGACATCAGTAACAACAACAATAATAACTACAGCAAGAAAACTTACAAGGACAACAAAAGGGAATAAATAAATATTTTTAAAAAACTGTGAAATTAATAAATGTCTTTGAATAGTCTATGCTCAGTTAAATGGGTAGTAAATGCCATATGAAAAATAAGGTGGAGTAGATAATAAAAATTATGTGGGGAATGTCATAATACCTGAGAACCAAAGTCAAATAATGTAAGACATGCTTGTGGTGCCCCTCTAAAGACTAAGTAATCACACAAGTCCCATAATACCCCAGCATTCCTGGTCATAATGATTAAACCAATGGTGAACACTAATCTCAGCAGATAAGCTAGAGGTCACATATGATCTTGTAGCTTGGCCCACAAGTCCTACCAAAGTAGATGACAGTGAGTAAACTTAAAGCTCTCTCTTTGAATTATATATACTGTAGATATTTTTCTATTATATTAAGACCATAATATCCAGGAACCAGGTAGTGCCACACCTGGTTGAGTTCACACATCACTGTACATGTGAACACAAATTCAATCCCCTGGTCCTCACCTGCAAGGGGGAATCTTCACAAATGGTGAAGCAGTGCTGCAGGTGTCCTTTTTATATCTGTCTATGTCTTCTATTTCAATTTCTCTGTCTTATAAAGTTAAGTTACAATAAATATATACATATCTATATATTTTTAAAAACTAAAATGCTCAAGCATGGTTGACCATACTAGCTCTCCTATTTTTGTACCCTGACCAGTAAGCACTTCTCACTTTAGCTAAGTTTAGGAGCTCCCTGAAGATCTGATTAAGAAGATCAAATGATAGTCAAACCTATGGATGGTCATTCTAGACCGGGAAGTTAAAACACAAAAGAACATTCATCACAGATAGTCAATGGTGTATTCCAATACCAAAGGTTCATTCTACTTATGTGGTACTTAACATGTGTAAACATGAAGTAAACTAACATCATGAGAGAAAAGCATCAAAATGAAGAAGCATTGTGAATGACAGAGGAAGAAATATTTAGTTCTTCATCTAATTTTCACAAAGAAATTACTTTCAGTATTCATAAACAAGAAACCGAGGGGGTTGGGTTGCACCAGGTTAAGCACACGTTATACTAAGTTTAAGTACCAGCGCAAAAAGTTCTGGTTGAACCCCCAGCTCCCCACCAAAGGGGGGTAGCTTTACAAGCAGAAAAGCAGCTCTGCAGATGCTTTTCTCCCTTACTATCTTCTCTTCCCCTCTCAATTTCTCTCTGTCCTATACAAAAAAAATGGCCACAGAAGCAGGCTATGAGCCCCAGCAATAACCCTAGAGGAAAAAAAAAAGACATTGCTTCGGTATAAAACATTAACCAAAGAACAATAATATGTTCTCGTAAAACAGGAACATGATTACCAAAATAAGGAACTTACTAAAAGAACTGAATAGCAGAATGGCCACAAATAAGGGTAGGATTAGTCATTGGGAGTCATGCAATCTTATCATAACATTGTACAGAAGTACAAAAATATGTCAGATACTAAAAAACCATCAAGTAGAGTCATATATACAAGAAACATTATCTTCCAACTATATGTCCAGAAGAAGAAGTAAGAGAGAGAGAGAGAGAGAACTGACTCAAGAAAACAGTAGAATAAAATTTCCCTGAGTTGAGGACTTAATCATCTGAAAAACAATTGCTGGTTTGAGATGGGAACTTCAAAAGAAAACTAGACCTTTGCTGCTGAAATACTGGACTGCATTCCTATTAAGTTCCAAGATAAATCTCTATCTAAATATAGGTTGAGAAGAGCAAGACTACATTAAATATATTGTCTTTTAAAAGTGAATAAACCAATTCTGTTTTTAAAACTTGTTAGACTTACTCAAATAAGGCATCCATCCATTTTATTCTTCATTTAACAAACACCTATTACTTCAAGGCAGTATAAACCATGGGTAATCACTCAGTATTTGCTAGTTAATTAAGAAACTCTAATGAGTTATTTTATGCTTATGAAAACAGTTTAAAACAATAATTTTCACTTATTTAGAGACTAAATTATAACAACCTTGATGTTCCAACACCTGGAAAATTGTTTCCCAATAAAATGAGCTGATTATGTTTAAGTAATGCTTTTATAGTTCCGCCCACAATTAATAGTTCAGATTTTTCCCCTTACGGTCCTTATAGCCTAAGCCCTTCTTATACATTTACACAATTCCATTTAAGGTTTAACATATTTATAAAGAAAAGTTCATGAATACACACAGAGAAATACAGACAATAAAGTATATACATATAAAATTAATATTGACTCTGAAAGATTCTCAAATATCTGTTTAAAATCTTTCCTTTTATCAAATATTTGTTTATTTCAAGAGAAAGGTGAAGGAAGAAATTGAAGGAGGAATAAAATGAGAAAAAGAGTGAAGGGGGGTGTGGAAGGAGGAGGAAACTGATAAACAACCAGACACAACTGAGCATGGCTCCATCAAATACAATGCCAGGGAACAAACCTAGGTCCCAACATTCAGGTCCTGCACTTCACTCATCACCCCTGTGACATCTAAAATGTTCTTTCTTGATGTCTTACTAAAGTTTTGAATCTTCTGTGTTGAAATTTTACTTTATTTTGTTGCATAAAAACTCAGAGAAATAGCTATAAAGATGGCAGTTAGATAATGCCCTAAGAGGAGAAGTTTTTATGGCTATTAGTACTATAGCTATCCATTTGATGAAAGAAAGAGTAGCATGCTATTTGATCATATTCAGAGCCAGTGATCAAACCCAGGGCATCAGGTTTGCAAAGTGTGCACTCTACCCACTAAACAACCTCCCTAGTCACTAAGATTGTTGTAAGGGAATTAAACACACTTTGCTCTAAAATTTCCTCTTTTACAAAAATTTCTCATAGAAGGTTTTCTTCACTACCACATATAAATTAACCAAAAACTAACAGGGAGACAATTCCTGTTGAAACTTATGTTTTCTCACAAAACAGAGGGTTGTCCATAGTGAAACTTATTCTATAATTAGAGTCCCAGTATTTGCTCAATAGTCTCCACTGATATGAGGAAGGGCAGGGCAGGAAATGGAAATCTTAAATCTGCTCTACTCTTTTAAGTTCTTGATTACTAAACAATTGTCGTGCTTTATGTCTTAATGCTTCTCAGCCACCAAGTTGCAGACACTACCATGACACCATCCTGACTTCCCTGGGCAGATGACCTCACCAACGTGTCCTAGAACCTCACCTCCCCAGAACCCTACCTCACTAGGGAAAGATAGAGATAGGCTGGGGGTATGAACTGGCCTGCCAACATCCATTTTCAGCAGAGAAGCAATTACAGAAGCCAGACCTTCTACTTTCTGTACCTCATGAGAAATTTTGGTCCATACCCCCAAAGAGATAAAGAATAGGGAAGTTCCCAATGGACGGGATGGGGTGCTGAATTCTGGTGGTGGGAACTATATGGAATTGTACCCCTCTTATCCTACAATCCTGTTAATCATTATTAAATCACTAATAAAGTTTAAAATAAATAAAAGAGAGCGAGAGAAGGAAGTTGGAACTTCAAACTTTCCCAGGTTAATGTCACAAGAGGACATAGAAGTCAAGACGGAGCCATGTCCCAGACCTCAGTGGTGGAAACCATACACAATGACTCAGCCAGGAAATAACGTAACAGTCACTTACCTGACCTAATACTGCCTACTAACACCATGACTTGACACAGTTGTTTTCCACATTCATCTGATTGAATCACAAGGAATGAGCAGATCTACATAAAAATAAATTGGCCAGTCACAGACAGTGAAGAAAAAGACTACAAAAAATCCCAAAGATCTACATTTTACTCTCTTTTTAACTCTTGTTCTTTCTTAGGAACATCTCCACCCCACCCCATTAGAGGTATATTGTCTGTTTTGTTGTTGCTGTTTTTTTTCCTCATTTCTTTAAAATGTATTGGGAAAATGGGTGATAGAAATGAGAGAAAGAAGCATACCTGTTTGCCCTGAGTAGTTACTAGTTATTGGAAGTATAAAAGATATCTGGCACTTCTCTCTGAGAGATTTCCCACTTGCATACATTTCCTCTTTCTCTCTTTTTTTTAGTGTACTTTCACTTAAATGAGCATTCTACCTCTGCTTACCATGCTGCATATCTGGCATCATAGAACTTTTGCCAATTTGAGGGCAAGAATGTAAGGATTAGTGGTGGAGAGTAGGAGGAATCTGGTAACAACATCATTCATCTTCATGTAAAAGTGGTTTTAGATGTCTCTAAATGTCTAAGTATGAGCATTTAAGCTGAAAACCCTCAAACTCTCAACTGGGATAGTGGGATAGTACTATTTTATAGCTGCTTTTTAAATGACATATCTATGTCCTTTCAACTCAATGATACTACTCTTAACATAAATTTATGTAGACTACCCAGCAATAAATCACAAAAAAAAGTTTCATCTACTCTTACTATGTGCTGTTATTTAGTGAAGCATCTCATCCCAAAACTTTATCTTGTCTCTTGGGCCCAAATACCCACCCTATTCTTTGTATACAAAACTCCATGATTCCAATGGAAGCTGGTTTTACAGCCCTGATATAAAATAAATAGGGTCTGAGCTGGTACCCTGGTGCACAAAACCACCACATTCACCAATCCTGAACCTAGCTCAGATTTCTCCAGTCTGAATCATGGTTGACAAGCCCACTTTAGAGAATAGTTGATGTAAGAGTAGAATCTAAATATCCCTAGTGTTGATCCTTCTAAATTTCTCTCCCCTGTATCTTCAAATAGCTACAATTACACTCCCTTCCTCTGTCTATTCTTTGTTTAGGATAACCAAAGGATACCTACATTCCTCAAGTTCTGCTGGTCACTTCTGTCTCTGATTAACACTTTAACTTTCTCTTTCTAGTCTTCTCTACACAAGCAACCACACCTAGCTTCACTCCGTAAGTCATGGCTGACACTAGGCTGCAGTCTGTAGCAAGTTTTCCTAAGAGTAATATAAGGGAATTATGTTCTAAGCAGTCTCACTGCTTTTAAGTGTGTCTCCCTATGTCCTTCCAACAGAGCTCCTGCTGACCACTGTGCTCTATTAGCTCAGGCTTATAAAGTATCACCTCCAGCAACACTGTCCTTGACCCCATCTTCAGAATCTCAATGTTTTCACCACAGACACCAAACAAGAGAAACTGAACTGTTGAATTCTTCTCCCAAAAACAGGATGCTCATTTATTTGTTTTAGGTTTTCATATGACTGAAAATGGTCTCAAGGCCTCATGCATACCACTGAGCTCCATTTTTCCATTTTCTAAATTTTTTTCATTTAGAGAATGAAGAGAGGAAAAGGAAAAGAAAGGGAGAGGAAAGATACATAAGCATTATTTCATCATCCATGGAACACCCCTGGTGTCATCCTGCTTTCTCCAATGTGAGGCTCAGGCTTGAATCCAGGGGCTCGCTCTTGGTAAAACAATGTACTCAATCTGGTAAATTATCTCCCAGTCCTCCTTTTACATTTTTATACAAAGCAGTTTAGTTCCTCTTTGTCTCAAACTCTTTCCTTCTGTAACAGGATTATGAAAAAAAACACAATGCTCATGGAGATTTCTTCTATAGCTAAAATGCAATTTACCCAAAGATGAATTCTTTCATTACATCTGAAATAATCTGACTGAATATAGGATGGTTTTATGTGTTCTTGTACTCACTGTAAATGCAAGGCAGTTGTTCATAACTAGATAGAAAAAAAGGCAGTGGCAATTACCCAGAAAAGCAAAGTTAGAGGAAGACAAATCAAGCCATGCTGACTGATTATACGCACAGAGGCTCAGAACTCTGTGTTGATGTGGATTTGGACAATAGAGGAAAGGAGGCAGCATGCTATTCCAGAAGACAGGCAGAGGACTAAAAAACCAGAAATCTGCATATAAATGAAAACAGTTCAGGAACAAGATAGAAAAGAAGTGTGAGCAACTCCCAAAGCCTGGCTAGATTCTTAATCTAAAGCTGCCAGCATCTTCTAATTAGTGGATTTATCTGTAAGCGATGGTGACCAGGATGGATGAAATGAAAGTGTACCTTCTGAGGAAGATGGGTACTGATATTGGGGCAGCTTGGAACATTCCTACTCAAGACCACAGAATGTGAGCTTGGATCTACAGGGATGTAGACGTCACATAGGCTCCTAAGCTGAATATGGGCCCCAGATCAGATCAAATTGATGGGGTTTATAGTCAACAATATTTATACACCTTTCCCATATTTGGGAGCTACTCTCTTCCCAGATCCAGCTTTCTGGTCCTTTTTCCAGCCATGACATCATCTCCCCAGACAATAATTTGGATCCACCTGCATATCATATTTCAGACTCAGGGGAAAAAACAACAACAACTAGTATAGCCCACAGACTCTTTGGAATCCAACTAAAATATGCCTACTAGCTATCTACAAAACGGAGACCCCCAATTCTTCATCTAAACTATTCCAGCCTTTAGGTTCATGATCAGTCAACAACTTGTATGACTTTGTATGTTAGCTCTCTTTTCAGCCACCAAGTTCCAGATGCTACCATGATGCCAACCAGACTTCCCTGGACAGATAACCCCACCAATGTGTCTTGGAACTCCGCTTCCCCAGAACCTCGCCCCACTAGGGAAAGAGAGAGACAGGCTGGGAGTATGGATTGACCTGTCAGCTCCCATGTTCAGCAGGGAAGAAGTTACAGAAGACAGACCTTCCACCTTCTGCATCCCACAATGACCTTGGGTCCATACTCTCAGAGGGCTAAAGCATAGGAAAGCTATCAAGGGAGGGGATGGGATATGGAGTTCTGGTGGTGGGAATTGTGTAGAGTTGTACCCCTCTTATCCTATGGTTTTGTCAGTGTTTCCTTTTTATAAATAAAACAAAAGAAAAAAGCATACCTTAAATATTGTACAGGCCAACATTTTATTTGACCAACCCATTATTTGGGAACATTTGATTGTTTCAAGTTTTAATCATATAAATAAGTCTATAAATCTTATCTCTCAGCTTTTTACTTAGTTTTCCCCTAAACCCATTCTCACTTTTGAAGAGGTATAATTAGAAGAGAAAGCATGCATATTTTCCAATGTTGACTTATGGCATCTAGGCACAAAAGATGCAATTCTGATTTCACCACCAATGTACTGTTCTGATCCCTATCAGAAGTCATTTGATCACTGCGGCTGTACTTTGGGGATTTAATTTTCCATTGGATGGTGTGTATATCAACTCATTGAAGAGGAAGCTGAAGTTTAGTTTTACTGAGAAGTGTTGAAATAATGGGAGTTTTACAGTGATCAAATGTGAAAGTAAAAGGTTATGAGAGGAGTGATGGGTATAAAGGCAGTCCCACAGCAAATCAACTACTCCTCCTAGCCACTTCTGAGAGCAATCTCTTTAGAACAACAAGATGCTCAAGGTATTGTTATATTTTCTATGGGTTGTTATTACTCTTTAGAATGGAATGCTCAAGGTATTACTACATTTTAGGAGAATTTCTTAACTTTTCTAGATTATTGGTTTTCTACCTTACTGCTCTCTTTCTCAATTTCCTCAGTTATCCTCTCCTTGAAAGAGTTGCCTTCTTCTACTTCAAAGCTACTATAACATTCCTCATAGTCTCAAGGCTGTCTAATTATTTCCATCTTGTTTTTCATCAGTGTTTTATCAATAAGAGACACGATTCTATTGTATAAAAGAGGGAGAAAGTGAGTCCTGCTAAATTCATTAAATGTTAACCTCTTGGTCTTGGTATGTATCCATTATGATATTGCCAGATTGCATGTCTAATTGTCTGCTTATTCTCCCAAACCGCTTGGAAAAGGAAAACTTTTCTTAACAAGAGTTATTTTATCTTGGTTTGGTATTCTAGACAGCTCAGTATGTCAAGACACATAGCAAAAACTCATGAAATATTTATTAAATGACTGTACAGGTCTGCCTTAATTTATAGATAAAATGCAGTCTAGTATTTAACAAAGATGCAATGCCATAAGAAAATCAAGAAAACTAAAAGGATATTTTAAAAATAAATGGGTACAGGACTGCAGATAGCTGAATGGCTTCATGTTTATTTCTTTATGTTCCTTTCCTCAGGGATCAGAAAAAGGCCATTGATTCTTTGGCACACAGGATAGGATTCAAGACAGATCAGGGGATCTCTATGGAGCCCTCCTTCCATGATTCACTAGTACTATAGAATCATGTAGAGGGATGCCGAAATCACTTTCTGCCTCTCTACTGGCACCCAGCCAGTGCAAGTTTCCCAAACAAATGCATTTTGTCAGAAGGTTTTCCTAGGTGATACTTAACTCCAGAGATGGACTATCAATCACTATGTCTGTTCCAATTGTCAGGGTAGGAAGAGAGATAGAAAAGAAACAGTTTCATTTAGAACAGAATCCAAGTAGTATTTAAAATGCATTTTACTTGGTAGATTATCAAACTAGTGCTTTTTTTTCTCCCTCTCTGCCCCTAAATACATATAACCAAAATTTTAATGGTATAAAAATCAAAGTTACTGGCTGAGGAAATACCATAATGGTTATGCAAACAGATTCTCATGACTGAGGCTCCAACATCCCAGATTCAATCCCACCCACCCCACTAAACCAGAGCTGAGTAGTACTCTGGTGGGAAAAAAAAGTTATTGTTACTTTCCATTCTTATTAGAGATCTTTGTGCAAGCACTGTCTTTCACCAATCAACTTCACTCCTACTCATGATTCTTCTCATCTTCCCACTAATGCTTCAGACATAAAAAAAAAAAAACCTTGCCCATCTTTTTAAAAATGGAAGTCTCCCTAACTTGATCACCCTAGAGACTAAAATTACAGGATTAATTGATGTCTAAATTAAAAGACTTTCAGATGGTTCCTAGTTCTGTCTCTTTACCTCTACCTGGGCACTGAGCTCAGTGCCAGGTGCCTCAAATACTCTTGGCTTTCTCATGCAATAATCACTCAAGAATGCCTACAAAGAATTTTTTGAAATAAAGTATCAATGTAATGCAGTAATCAGTGCAGGGAGTGGAATCCATGTAATATTTTCTAAGTGGTACTAAGTGCTAGGCATATAGTGAAATGATCCTAATAATACTGTGCTGCATATTTGATAATAAACATCTCATGAAGGTATGTAGAAAACAAGATATTTGTCTATGCACTGCAGAAGTTGATACTTAAATAATTGCAATGTACTCAGGGCTTAGGAAATCTAAATAATCCTCCAGGTTTTTATTACCACATTTGCAGACATAAATAGAATGATTTTTCCACTAGTATGACCACACACAACTCATATGTAACATGGATTATCACCATGGCCTAAAATGCTATTTCTCTTTATGTGTGAAAAGTCCCATTTTCAAATCCTGATACAACAAACTGTCAGAACTGAGTAGGGTTCTGGTCAAAAAATGAAAATAAATAACAAGGGAGCTGAGCAGTGACATACCTGGTTGAGCACATCTATTACAGTGTGAAAGTACCTGGGTTCAAGGCCCTGGTTCCCACCTTCACTCTCCCTCTCTATCTTCCCTCCCACTCTCAATTGCTCTCTGTCCAATCAAGTAAATAAATAAATAAATATTTTATTTTTAATATAGATATATTATTTTAATGGAAGAGAGATACAGAGAGAGCCAAAACACTGCTCAGCTCTGGCCAATGGTGGTGCTGGGTATTGAAGCTGAGGCCTCAGAGCCTCAAGCATGGAAGTCTTTTTGCATAACCATTACCAGCCCAGTAAACACATATTTAAAAAACACTTGGAAAACATTTAAAAATAGCAAAACACCTCATATCATATATCTACCTTGCTTAGGCACCCGGTAATGGCACAGACTAAAGCAAAATTTAATTTTCACATTCAGTCCCAGTCTGTAAATCAACTCTTCCTCTAACCTTTATCCCTCACATACTATTTTGCTGCTAAATCTGCCCAATTTACTGTACCCTTTCTCCCCTCCAGGTACAAGCACTGAAACCTCTATCTTTAAACTTCATCCTCAACCTGGTAACCTTACCTGACTAATTCCCATCAGTTTTCATAACCTGCTCAGATACCAACATGTTCAACAAAAAAAACAGGTAGCTCCTAGCTGTAATTCAGAATTTTCTAGAAGCCATATTTTTAACAGTAACTAGGAACTAACAATATTAATTTTAATAAAGTATTTCATTTAGGGCCCAGAAGATAGCTCACTGGCATGCTCTGTGCATGGCCCAGGTTCTAACCACAGAACCACATAGGAGGTGCCAGGGCACCAGGGGGGAAGTCTGTTGCTGTGATGTTTGTCTATCTCTCTCTCTGTCTCTCTACAGAAGTAAAAAGAATGAAAAATGAGCCCAGAATGGCAAAATAGAAAATGAGATATTCCCTTTTACTTACTAGTCTTTGAAATCCAATGTTTATTTTACTCTGATGACATATCTCAGTTTGATCTAGTCATATTTCAAATTAAGCCCGAACTACATGTGGAGGGCTGCCTCCACACTGGACATAGCTGGGCGGTAGCGCAGCGGGATAAGCTCACATGATGCAAAGCGCAAGGGCCAGCATAAGGATCAAGGTTGGAGTCCACAGCTCCCCACCTGCAGGGGGGTCGCTTTGCAAGCGGTGAAGCAGGTCTGCAGGTGTCTATCTTTCTCTCTCCCTCTCTGTGTTCCCCTCCTCTCTTGATTTCTCTTTTTCCTATCGAACAACGACAGTAATAACAACAACCACGATAAACAACAAGGGCAACAAAAAGGGGGAAAAAATAGCCTCTAGGAGCAGTGGATTCATAGTGCAGGCACTGAGTCCCAGTGATAACCCTGGAGGCAAAAAAAAAAAAATAGCATCATCTGGGGGCTGGGCGGTGGCACACCCGGTTGAGTACACACATTACCAAGCGCAAGAGTCCTCAGCTGAGGCACATACCTTGCTATGGGCCTGAAGGCAGGTTGCTTCACAAGTGGTGAAACAGGTCTGCAGGTATCTATCTTTCTCTCTCCCTTTCTATCTTCTCCTCTCTCAATTTCTCTCTGTCCTATCCAATAAAATTCAGGGGGAGGGGATGGCCACCAGGAGCAATGGATTTGTAGTGCTGCCACCGAGCCCCAGTGATAACCCTGGATACAAAAATAAATAAATAATAAAAAATGAAAATGGTAGCATAATGGCATGATGCATTCATTTTCGGGTTAAGATCATAAAGATGTGTGCTAGATTCCATCATTTAGGAACTGTGTACCTTAGTATTGTAGCCTTTCAAGAGCTCCTCATCTGCAAAGTAAGATTCATAATATCTATCTAAAGACTTGTGGTCATTAAACAGATACTATATTTAAAACATTCAGCATAATAGCTGGCACTTATCTAATAATGACAGCTGTTTGCTGCCTGAGAATAACCCGCATCCATATATGCCCAGTTTATGGCCCAATGTTTTCTGTTCTCCTTCTCTAGCGCGGTGCTTCCTTCTGCTGTATTTCACACACTGAGTGGTCATTTGCTTACTAACCTATCCTCAACTCAACCTATCTGAGGGCCGAAACTAGGTACTGTGCACTTCTAAATACTTTGCCTCACTCATAATAAGTGCTTAGTAGTTCTCATTTTTCAAGGAATTAATCTTGTTGATTAACTGGCATCCCTCTAGTAGATCAAGACTTTTTATATCAAGGTACCTCGGTCTCTCCTATAGAAGGTATGTATATAAATATAAAATGATATTCTAACACTCTTTCTTTTAAAGTCTGTCACAGAAAGCTTTGCCAAAATGATCCATGGCTTGAAAGTGGGACATCTGACTGATCTTGTTCTACAGAGAAGCAAAAGGATGATTTTGGATACTCTGGGAGTTGGGATCCTGGGAACCAGCACACAAGTGTTTTACAAAGTCAGCGAATATAGTAAAGTAAGAGGCTCAATGTCTACTTTACAGATCAAACAAAGTTTGCATACATGTCTGATAATCACATGGACCCTATGAATGTATCCAGAGATATGTTTACGTTCTATTATTCTAATATTTATTTCAAATACAGTATGGACAGAGCATTGTTATAGATAGCTTTATGATATTTAATCTGAGTTTTAATAATATCAGAGGGACCAGGAAGTGGGTGAATGCATACATTACAGTGTGTAAGAACCCAGGTTCTGCATGTGGTGAAACAGTGATGTAGGTGTTTTTCTCTCTTTTTTAATTTTTTTATCATCTTTATTTACTGGATAGAGACATACAGAAATAGAAAGGGAGAGATAGAGAGGTAGAGAGAAAGACACACACCTGCAGCACTGCTTCACAACTTGCAAAGCTTTCCCCCTACAGGTGGGGCCTGGGGTCTTGAACCTTGATCCTTACTCTTGTAAATGTGCACTCAACCCAGTGCACCACTCCATGGCCCCAGCAGGTATATCTCTGTCTCCCTCTCTATCTTCTCCTTCTCTCTCAACTTCTCTTTGTTTATATAAAATAAATAATTAAATAAATAAAATATTTTAAATGTATAGAAAGAATAATATTGACCCATATCTTTTACTAAGTACTTGACTTAAGGCCATTCTTAAGACTAGTCTTAATAATAGTAATATCTCATAGTTTATTCGTAGTATTATTAATAAAAGCACATTTGAACCTAACAGTCTAAGAGGCAATAGCATCTACCTCAAACTATGGGTTCATGCAAATTTTAAGATACTCTAAAGAAAAAACTAGACCAGCACTCTGAGGAAAAAGTGGGTATGCAAGTTGGATATTTAGCATTCAAGTTCCGAAAAATATCTTTAGTGTAGGTAGTTCACCTTCCCCAGTATCTACCCCCAATAAGTAAATAAAAATAAATTCTGATTTTGTTCCCTGGGGCACTTCTGGAAGTGAGATGCAGCATTTCATCTCCCTTCTTATTTATTTATTTATTTATTTTCCCCTTTGTTGCCCTTGTTTTATTGTTGTAGTTATTATTGTTGTTGTTATTGATGTCATCGATGTTAAAACAGAGAGAAATGGAGAGAGGAAGGGAAGACAGAGAGGGGGAGAGAAAGACAGACACCTACAGACCTGCTTCACTGCTTGTGAAGTGACTGCCCTGCAGGTGGGGAGCTGGGGCCTCAAACTGGGATCCTTAAGCCAGTCCTTGCACTTTGCGCCATGTGCGCTAAACCTACTGCGCTACCAGCCAACTCCCCTCGTCTCCATTCTGTGGAGAAAACTATTCTTCTAAAAAGAAAGGAAAAGAAAGGGTGAATGGGACTTCTATCTAGTACAAAGGATTCAAACAGAACTATGAAAGTCATGCCAAAAGGGACAACTCTTGAAATAGTGACTTGTCATGCTGCATTCAAACTCTACATCCCTGACTAACAACTTGATAACTCTTTTGTTCCAGATCTACAGTTCCAATACCACCAGCACTGTTTGGGGCCAGCCAGACTTAAGGCTTCCACCAACATATGCAGCCTTTGTCAACGGTGTAGCTGTAAGGAACTTTACATTCCTTTCCAACTGCTGAACAATTATAACAACTCCAGAGTCAGAAAGTACCTCAGAAAGTTCCAAATTACCACATTTGATTAATGAGATATTTGAAGTTCAAAGTGACAAAGCGGTCTTCCATTTCACTTATGTACTAATTTTCAATTTTAACCATGAATTGTTGTTTCTTTTTAATATCTTTATTTTTATTTTTTTAATAAAGACAGCCAGAAATCAAGAGAAAAGAGGAGATAAGGAGAGAGACAGAGAGGCACTTAAGTCTCACAAAGCTTTCCCTCTGAAGGTGGGGACTGAGGGCTTGAACCTGGGTTCTTGAGCATTCTAAGATGTACAATCAACCAGGTGTGCTATCACCTGCCCCCCCAATCATTGCTTTTTAAACAAATTGTGAAATAAAAGAAATAAGATGGGAGGACAGATTTAAGATAAAAAAACACTCATATGTTATCTCGACTCCAAATTCTGATTCATTGAGCCTGAATGTTGGGATAGAAATAGATATAGATATTTTTTGTGGTTTATACCCATTCCTGTCCAGTAAACAGCCTTTCATTCATTCACTGACACATTTTATTGAGAGGGAAACAAGGGCAGTATTTCATTTACATATTCTGAACCAAATCAGCACTTCTCATCTGAGAGTCAATTTGTATGTTTTTTTTTCTATGTGTAAGAAGCAGTCCATAAGATATAATTTGTGTATGAGAATGTGATAGGATTCCTGATTATTTGTATGACTTATAGGGATAGTAGTTTAAATACCAAAGGTTGAAACTACTGATACATCCAAGAGTATATGTATGTTTTGTAAGTCCAAGAGAAATTGCACCATGTTCAATAGACACAAAAATCTATTTTTAACTGAACTTTTAATGTTTACTATTTTATAAAAGGAAAGACAAATGGCTAAAGAGGACTAAAACCTTGCTTTTTTATTATTTATTTTTATTATTTTTTATTATTAAGATAATAAATTTTAAATATAGCTTAAATAAATAAATCTTTATGAAAGTACCAAAAAGTAATTTAATAGTTCATCTGAGTTCAAAAATTCTTGCAACTGCTCCATTAATTTGAAATTACTTTTTAATAAAAAAAAATGTATGATGGGCAATCAATGAATGAAATTCAACTTTTAGAACAATTTGTCTGGAAGCTGAGGGTAGAAGAAGAGCAATATCCTAATTTAATAGCTTTGGTTTTAAATAGGATGTTGATCTTCTATGGATTGTAGCAGAGAGCTCTGATCATCCCAGTAAGATCCAAGTTACTTGAGGTTCATAGCTGCCTCCTAAGATATTACCTACTAAAAGCAGAGGACAGCATGTCTAGTACCTAGCCATGTGATTAGGAATCATAGTCAGGATCTAAAATCCCCCTCTCACCCTGGTACATGATAATGGACCTAATTTGGGGGTAAAGGTATTTTGCAGACATCTATCTTGATGAGATGAGAAACATGTGCCAACAACTGTATTATAAATCATTAACCTGCCAATAATAAGTATCTGAGAAAGAACTGGTCAGTTCATAGTTATGTTCAGAGAATCAGACATAAAAAATTCACATCAAATGAAGCTATTACTAAACTAAAATCTTACTAATCCAAAAGACATTGCAATCAAAAATACATTTATTTTTTGGTTGTTGTTTGTGTCTGTTTACATAGATTCATTCAATGGACTTTGATGACACATGGCACCCTGCCACCCACCCTTCTGGAGCTGTCCTTCCTGTCCTCATGGCATTATCAGAAGCCCTACCTCCAAGTCCAAAGTACTCTGGCCTTGACCTGCTATTGGCTTTCAATATTGGCATTGAAGTACAAGGCCGATTGCTGCATTTCTCCAAGGAAGCCAATGACATACCAAAGAGGTATGGAAAGAACTTGACCCAAACAAGTCCCCTTTATCTGCCAGTTGTTATCTTGGTAGAGCTTTCTGACTTAGAGGTTGGCTCATGTGATGATGTGAAAGCTACAAGTAAATTTACCAGTCATATATCAAACACTATATTCATCCACAAAAGAGTGACTTCAAAGTATCAATTGAAAAATGTTCTCTGGGTTTAAAGAACCAGTCATACTACCAGGATCCTGAAATAATTTGGGACTTCTCATGCCAGGGTGACCCATGTCCTTCTGCCATCCAAGGCTGTTCAGAATATCTCTGATCCCATCTCAAAGCAGAATCTACTTTAATATTTTCAAGGATCCTTCAAACTAATGAAAACATTCAGAATGTACAAAACCTGACGGTTCAACCCAGAGATCAAAAATTATGAAATATTGGCTGTATCACATGGCCTAATCTAATATTTATTTTGCTGCTTGGTCTATCCCACTATGAGAGTAAACTGAAGTACCAAGCGAGGTTTCAGTTTGTACGAAGCCCTCAGTTTTTATTATTTCACACAGGATTCCAGCAATCTTCAACTCTTACTTTGCTGACAGCAACTGTAACAATGTCAATTATTATATTTTTATTTACTATGTTCAGGGTGGTAGTACACACTGTAGGCAGCATATTATCATGTACAAGGACCCAAGTTCAAGTCACTGGTCCCCATCTACAGCAAGTAGTTTTATGAGCAGTAGAGCAGTCTTGCAGATATTTCTTTCTCTCTCCTTTCCTACCTCCTTTCCCTCTGAATTTCTCTCTCTCTACATAGGCAAATGAAAAAAAGGGGGGGAGGAAGGAAGGGAGGGTTGAAGGAAAGAAGGAAAGCTATCAGTAAAAAAGAATTTACTGGGAGTCGGGCGGTGGCGCAGTGGGTTAAGCGCACGTGGCGCAAAGCGCAGGGACCAGCGTAAGGATCCCGGTTCAAGCCCCCGGCTCCCCACCTGCAGGGGAGTCGCTTCACGGGCGGTGAAGCAGGTCTGCAGGTGTCTATCTTTCTCTCCCCTCTCTCTCTGTCTTCCCCTCCTCTCTCCATTTCTCTCTGTCCTATCCAACAACAAAGCAACGTCAACAATGGCAATAATAACCGCAACGAGGCTGCAACAACTAGGGCAACAAAAAGGGGAAAAAATGGCCTCCAGGAGCGGTGGATTCATGGTGCAGGCACCGAGCCCAGCAATAACCCTGGAGGAAAAAGAAAAAAAAAGAATTTACTATCTTCAGGCACTATTGCAAGCATGTGAATTTATTTAAAATTCACATCACTGTTTTTATGTAAGAATAGAGAGATTAAATAACTTTCTCAAGATGGTACTGCTAATGAGTGGAAGACCTGAGACAATAAATTTCCATTATCTATATTCCTAATCTCTACGTTATATGACCTCCTGGTAGTTAAGGTTCGTAACACTCCAATTCTGCCATTTTGCTTTTCAGATTCCATCCCCCCTCAGTGGTGGGAACTTTGGGTAGTGCTGCTGCGGCATCCAAATTTTTAGGACTCAGTATGACAAAATGCCAAGAGGCTCTGGCTATTGCTGTTTCTCATGCTGGAGCACCCATGGCAAATGCTGCGACTCAGACCAAGCCTCTTCATATAGGCAATGCTGCCAGGCATGGAATGGAAGCTGCTTTTCTGGCAATGCTTGGGCTCCAAGGGAACAAGAAGGTCTTGGACACCAAGACAGGATTTGGTGCATTCTATGCCAACTATGCCCCAAATGTCCTTCCAAACCTAGATTCTCACACTTGGTTGTTGGACCAGCAGGATGTGGCCTTTAAACGTTTCCCAGCACATCTGGCCACCCACTGGGTGGCAGATGCAGCTGCATCTATGAGAAAACACCTTGTAACAGACAGAGTCCAGCTTCCTGTTGACCACATTGTGAAAATAGTGCTAAGAATTCCAGATGTCCCATACATAAACAGGCCCTTCCCAGACTCAGAACATGAAGCGCGGCACTCATTACAGTATGTGGCCTGTGCCTCACTACTCGATGGTGGCATCATCACCCCATCATTCAACAAACATCAGATCAGCAGGCCACAGGTGAGAGAGTTGCTCAGTAAGGTGGAGCTAGAGCACCCTCTGGACAACCTGCCAAGTTTTAATACGCTGTACTGTGAAATAAGTGTCACTCTCAATGATGGGGTCACATTCACTGAGCGTTCTGATACCTTCTATGGTCACTGGAGGAATCCACTAAGCCAGAAGGACTTAGAGGAGAAATTCAGAGCCAACGCCTCCAGGGTGCTGACCTGTGACAGAGTAGAAAGGCTCATCAAAATGGTAGGTAACCTTGAAGACCTGGAAGACTGCTCTGGATTAACTGTGCTTCTGAAAGGATCATCTCCTTTAAAAATGGTTTCTGAATCTATCTAGCTTTTAACAATTATACCATAGAGTATCTCCTGAGGCTTACCAACATCTCAATGATTTTATACTGGAAGAGATTCAGTTATTTGCATTATAGATCAAAGGTCTGCTCTTGGTCTTTCTGGAGATAAATGCAGCAAGGTAAAGAGAGTTCAGACACAGAAATGGACATACATGGAAGGAATCTTAGCCAGTAAGTTTTGTGATATGGTTCACAAAGATCAGAAATTGTCTTTGACAGCATTCATAAATCTAAAATTCAAGTAACCTCGAGTCATTGATGATTTGTTTGTAAAATTCATCTTTCCAGAAGATTGACTTGTGAACAACATGAACCTCAAAGTATAGAAGAATATGTAAGTTTATTTGCTTAGTAGGCATAAATACTGCCTCTGCATGTATTAGATGCGACCCTTGCATGTTACTGAATATTCTTTACTTTGGTTTATTTTTAAAGCAGAAAATAAAAAAATCTAAAAAATAAAAAAGCAGTTTGGCTCTGGAAGCCATGACCTTAATCACTACAACGCATCATTTTCACTATAAAAAAAAAAATTGTAAGAAAAAGATGAAAAAAAGGCTAAGCCACAATGTAGTGTCATCCAAAAAAGTGTAAATGTATTTAATATTGACTGTACACAATAGTTAAAATGTCTTTTGGAGTTAAAATGCAACATTAGCAATAGACATAAGCAAGGAGTTATTTATGTATTCTAAATCCCTAATGTTGCTTGAGAATAGGGTAAAGCTACCAACTTATGGCTTTGGTCTGTAATTTTACATATTGAAATTTATAAAGTATATTTATAACAAGACAACAACAGAATGTATCATTTCTATATTTATAGGTAGAAAAATATGAAATTAAAAAAACAATTCAAAGGAATACAAGGAGAAAGGAAAAAAGACAGGACAAAGAAAAAGGAAATTTAAATGACAGAAAAATATAAATATATCTATGATGACAAAAGAAATTAACTAAATTCACTGGTTACAAAAAGACGCAAACTAGGAACACATTTTAAAATTAAGAACCTTCACATTCATTTATTAATTCACCCATTTTGAGTGTGCAGTTCAATGACTCTTAATACACATATAAGGTTGTGCAAACATCAGTACAATGTTGTTTTGTAATACTTCTATCACTCCAAAAATTTTTATGTCTGCTTATGATCAATCCAACTTCTACCCCAGCTTTCCAGTGATCTATCTCCAGTAACTAATGGTCTGCTTTCCACCTTCCACCTCTATAGTTTTACCTTTCTTGACATTTCATACAAATTAAATCATATAGTATATAGTCTTATGAGTACTTTACTTAGTATAATGATATTAAAATATTTCCACATATATTTTAGCACTTTATTTTCTTACATTGTTGAGTACTAGCTCATTGTATGGACATGCCACATTTTCTTTACTCATCCATTAGTTAGAAAACAGTTGGTTATTTCCCAGTTTAGGAATGTTATGAATGATGCTTCTATTCATACATGTGTTTTGGTGTGAGCATATTTTCTCATTTCTTCTACATAGAAAGGTTAGTGGAAATGCTGGGTTAAATAGGAAAATAATGTTTACTAAAATAAAAGAACTATTTCCCAAAGTAGCTCCGCCATGTTACATCTTCCCTAAAGTGTATCAACTTTGGAAATGTCCATCTATTTTATTGAGTGTATGTAATGTTTACTGAGTTTTAGTATGTAATAGAATCTCTCTGTGGTTTTCATTTTCATTTTACTAATTATTACTTCTTGCACATTTTTGGTCAATTATTCTAAACATGTTTTCTTCTTTATTGGTATTTAAGACTTATTTATATATTCTGTATTTAAGCACTTATCAAATAAATGTTTTCCAAACATTTTCCCTGTTTGTGACTTCTTTCTTACTGGTCTCTTGAACAACTAAACTTTAAGTCTCATTAAAAAGTGTGGTGTCATTGTAGTCATGAGACAAAAAGTATCCTGCCTTGATATATTTCAGAAACTCCCAGAGGCAAAAGATAATATTGTAATATTAAAATCATTCTTAACAAAATAATAGGCCCAAGTGGAGTTGCTTATGCTGTACTTCTCATCACCAAACTAAAGCTGTTCTGATTCTCTCAGAAACAGAATCTTAAACTAGTCAGTCAGTCAGGAATAACTTGATCAGCAGTTGCCTGGTCACCTACCTAGTCCTAATAGCTCTCAAAGTAACATGGTCTTGCAATTACCAACTCATTTTTGTTGTTGTTGTTGTTGTTATAGAACATCCTTGCTCCTTTCCCTCTGTCTGTAGGAGCCCCTTTCTATAAAGATCCTTGGAATTTCTCTTTCTTTAAAGACATCTAATTATTCACCTGCTTCCAAAAAATTTTCCATAGTCACAAAATTTTAGTTTAGTGCTTTCTTTAAATTTTTTAAAATTATCTTTATTAGATAGAGACAGCCAGAAACCAAGAGGGAAGGAGATGATAGAGAGAGAGATACAGAGAGATACCTGGAACACTGTTTCACCATTCTCAATGCTTTTCCCTTGCAGGTGGGAACTGGAGGCTCAAACACTGATCTTTGCATGTTGTAACATGTGCACTCAACCAGGTGCACAACCAGCTGGCCCCTTGTGCTAACTTTCTACGCTGAGACAGTCCAAAATGAAGACATAATCAGCTCTGATCTGCTATCTAGGCTTTATGTTAAATGCCTATTTTACCTCTTCTGTTTCCCTGGGGATTTTCAACGTTATGGGTCCTAAATGTAGGGAAACAGGTCTTCCTTGTGGATCAGATCAGGCCACCAAGGAAAAAAGCACTCTGAGATGGGGGAAAATTCTCCATTTCATTCCAGCTCCCTTTCTGTATTTCTGCATCTTTGACATATATCCAGGATAAAAGTCAGATTGCCTTAATCACCAGACACAAATTAGCCATCTCTGAGGAACATCTGGTACTATCATATATGTTTGGGGATACCCAAGACTGCACCTACACATTCTGAGATTAACTAGAAAAACAACACAATACATCTCAGGCAGTTTGTGTTCAGTGCTGAGGTACCACAATGAAAGAACACACAACAGAATCAAAAAGAGAAAATGACATAAGCAGTCTGGATAAATTCATTCATCGGCTTTGGTATTATCTCCCTTACCTGAGGAGATGTATGCACTCTCTCCAATATGAAAATTCCAGAGACCTGCAGCATAGTTTCACAGCTCATAAAGCTTCCCTCTGCAGATGGGGATCTGGAATTTGAACCCAGGTCTTTGCACATGGTACCCTGTGAGCTCAACTGGGTGCACCACCACCCAACCCCCAGGTTAGTGTATTGTAAGAGAATAAATGTCTCTTATGATTCAAAGCTGTCTGCTTTTTGTTGTTGTTGTCATACCAGTTTGTTCTGGCAGGGCAGTGAGAAATTGAGAGGGGAGGGAAAGATAGAGTGGGAGACAGAGAAACATTTGCACCACTGCTTATCTGCTCCTGAAGCAGGTGGGGACCGGGGGTTAAATCCAGATCCTTGTGCACGATAACATGTGTGCTCAACCAGGCAACAGGCCAACCACTCAAAGTCATCTGGTTTTATGCCCTGAAACCACAGTTTCTTACCATCCCCACCCACATCCTAGTACCAATCACCAAAATGACTATAGCTCATAATGACATATAATTTGTTAACTATCGGAAAAACTGTCATATTTATATTCACAATGGTTAGAAAGGGGAGCATGAATGCTTTGGAGAACTAGCTTACCTGGCAGCCCATCCTTTGTTCCCCTACATTCACATTATTATCTTGACCCACTATAATGTCCCAGGCAGGAAGGGTCAGCTGCCAGCACAGGAATACAGCACCAGCTGATGGGCTCTTAGCACAGTGGAAGACTGAAGAATCCTTTACAGAACAGAACAGGTCAGGGCTGCCTCCCAAGCTCCTGCAAAGGCAGAGAAGACAGGGTTGTTTAAAGCAACTGACAAGAACAACTCATAAAGTATTCTTAAGTAAAGAACGAGAGAGTATAAGAATAATAAATGAGAAATAAATAGGATTAAATGTAAAAACAGAATTTCTTTAAAATATTCTGAAGTATGGTCCTGGAGGTGGTACAGTGGATAAAGCATTAAACTCTAAAGCATGAGATCCTGAGTTCAGTTCCTGTCAGCACATATACCAGAGTGATGTCTGGTTCTTTCTCTCTCTCATCCTATATTTCTCATTAATAAATAAAATATTTTAAAATGATAAAAACAAAGTATTCTGAAGTTAATGATTTTAATTCATTAACTTTAAAAGATAATCAGCATCATAAACTATATTTGCCAGTTTCCTAGAGATCTCTCTTTTTTTAAAGTGCATACTAAATGCTAAAATAGAATTTCAAAAAATCATTTGGGATTTAGCCTTGATCTAGCTCTAGCAGTAAATGAATGTTATAGACATAAATGGGTTATAATATCCTATAATAATAGAAATATCAAATACTTTATATTAATGGTATATAATTCTGAAGACATATGATGCAACTTTTTGCTAAACTTTTCAAATTTAGCACAAAAAAGAACTATATTTTAGTAAAGAATTTGTAATAACCCCATTTCTCCTGAAAGATGGCCTTAGTTCCTGTGTTAAAAGTTGTGGGGTTTTGGGGGGATTCCGGAAGATGGCGGAATGAGAAGCTGCTAGTGGCTTGAGCTCCGACAACATCTACTGGAAACAGTAGGATTTTTTTGCCTTTAGCAGGACAGTCAATAAGGGGTTCTAGCAAGACACCAAGGAGGTGACTATAACTCAATTTGGGTTAGAAAATAGAGTAAGAAGAAAGGAAAAAAAATTTTTTAATTATTATTCCCGAGGCACACCCCCTCTTCCCTCCCCCCCATAACCAGTCTCTGAGGGCCAGAGATCTGCTCCTAGCAGGCTCCCCTGCTGAGCTTCTTTCTTTACCAAGATTCCTGTCCCACCAGGGGGTGTCATTCATTCTAATTCTATTCCTTTCTGAAATCTTTGGCCTTTTTTTTTCTTTCTTTCTTTTTTTTTTTTATTTAAGAAAGGATAAAATAACAAAACCATAGGGTAGGAGGGGTACAACTCCACACAATTCCCACCACCCAATTTCCATATCCCATCCCCTCCCCTGATACCTTTCCCATTCTCTCTCCCTCTGGGAGCATGGACCCAGGATCATTGTGGGTTGTAGAAGGTGGAAGGTCTGGCTTCTGTAATTGCTTCCCCACTGAACATGGACGTTGACTGGTCGGACGTTGACTGGTCCATACACCCAGTCTGCCTCTCTCTTTCCCTAGTAGGGTGAGTCTCTGGGGAAGCGGAGCTCCAGGACACATTGGTGGGGTCTTCAGTCCAGGGAGGTCTGGTCGGCATCCTGATGACATCTGGAACCTGGTGACTGAAAAGAGAGTTAATATATAAAGCCAAACAAATTGTTGAGCAGTCATGGACCCAAAGGATGGAATAGTGGAGAGGAAGTGTTAGGGGGGTACTCACTGTAAACTCTAGTGTACTTCTGCTTTCAGTTATATATTTTGCACTAGTTTATGGATATGTGTGAACATATGCTGTCTCTCATAGAAACTGGTTGGTGCATATCTAGGTTTTGGGACTTTGTTAGAAAGTGAACCACATGAGATGGAATTAGAGTATACTATGAAAGGAAAGGTCTCACCCAAGTAATGAAGCTGAAGGGTTGTCATTCCACACGTGAAGTCTCTGGACACAGTCTGAGCTGAAGCATGTTGAGGACCTTTTTTCTTTCTAAATAGCCAATTCCAGATACAAATATTCCACCAAGCAGCATCTTACACAGACAGGAAAAGACCATCAGAGGTTTTTTTTTTTTTTCTTTTCTTTATTTTCGCAACAATCAGCTGCCTCTGCTCAGGGGGCCTGAGGCAATCTGGAGCTATCCAAGCTGAAGACAGGACAGGCTTTTTACTCTGTTCTATTTTATTATCAATACAAGATAAACATGTATCCCTTTCCCCCTCTTCTTCAGGATTACCAGAATTAACTCTTCGTGTATTTTCCATTGCTAGGGGACTGGGTGTTTTATCCACTACTAAAGTAACTTGTTTTACTCTTCCTATCTCCCCTACCCACTCTCTCCCTACCCCCCCACATAGCTAATTAAATAATAAAAAATAAATAAATAAATAAATAACTCTTTCCTTTCACTCTTTTATTACTGTTCTTTTTCTTATCTTTTTCTTTTCTCTCTCTCTTTTTTTTCTTCTTTTTCTGATTCTTGTCACCCTTCCTTCCTCCTTCAGCTTTCTAAATTCAATAATACATGTTTGGGAATTATTTTGGGGAATAAATCTGACTCAGAGTGGACTCTCTCTGTGTGTACCTCTGCTCTACTTCCCTTTCTCCTCTAGATACCCCTAGAATATACAGTGGATAGTAGATTTTCTTTTCAAATCCACACAACACATACTCAAGGATAGACCACATGTTACGCCACAAAGACAGCATCAATAAATTCAAGAACATTGAAATCATCCCAAGTATCTTCTCAGACCACAGTGGAGTAAAACTAACATTTAACAACAAACAGAAAATTATTAAAAGTCACAGAATTTGGAAACTAAACAACATACTCCCTAAGAACCACTGGGTCAGAGACTCACTCAAGCAGGAAATTCAAATGTTCCTGGAAACAAATGAAATTGAAGACACAACCTATCAAAATATTTGGGACACAGCTAAAGCAGTACTGAGAGGGAAACTTACAGCCATACATTCACATATTAAACAACAAGAAAAAGTTCAAATGAACGACCTTATTGCACACCTCAAGGACTTAGAGGAAGAGGAGCAAAGGAACCCTAAAGCAACCAGAAGGACAGAAATCACTAAAATTAGAGCAGAAATGAACAGCATCGAAAATAAGAGAACCATACAAAAGATCAATGAAGCCAAATGTTGGTTCTTTGAAAGATTAACAAAATTGACAAACCCCTAGCCAGACTCACCAAACAAAAAAGAGAAAAGACTCAAATTAATAGAATTGTAAACGATGGAGGAGATATCACAACTGACACCACAGAAATCCAAAAAATCATGCGAAACTTCTATGAAGAACTATACACCACCAAGCTAGAGAATCTGGAAGAAATGGAACAATTCCTAGAAACATATGCCCTTCAAAAACTGAACAAAGAACTACAAAACCTAAATGCACTGATCACAGACAAAGAAATTGAAACCATTATTAAGAATCTCCCCAACAACAAAATTCCTAGACCAGATGGCTTCACAAACGAATTCTACAAAACTTTCAGGACACAGTTAGTACCCATACTTCTTAAGTTTGTCCATAAGATTAAAGAAGCAGGAATACTCCCTTCCACCTTCTATGAAGCCAACATCACCCTGATACCAAAAGCAGATAGGGACAGAACAAAAAAGGAAAACTACAGACCAATATCTCTGATGAACTTAGATGCCAAAATATTAAACAAGATCTTGGCCAACCGGATACAACACATCAAAAAGACTGTTCATCACGACCAAGTGGGATTCAGCCCAGGAGTGCAAGACTGGTTCAACATCCATAAGTCAATCAATGTCATTCACCACATCAATAAAAGCAAAGCCAAAAACCACATGATTGTCTCAATAGATGCAGAGAAAGCCTTTGACAAAATCCAACAACCATTCATGCTCAAAACTCTACAAAAAATGGGAATAGATGGGAAAGTCCTCAAGATAGTGGAATCCACATATAGCAAACCTGCAGCCAACATCATATTCAATGGACAGAAGCTAAAAGCATTCCCCCTCAGATCGGGGACTAGACAGGGCTGTCCACTGTCACCATTATTCTTCAACATAGTATTGGAAGTTCTTGCCATAGCAATCAGGCTATGAGAAAGAAATCAAAGGAATACAGATTGGAAGGGAAGAAGTTAAACTCTCACTATTTGCTGATGATACGATAGTATACATAGAAAAACCTAAAGAATCCAGTAGAAAATGACTGGAAGTTATTAGGCAATATAGCAAGGTGTCAGGCTACAAAACCAATGTACAAAAATCAGTGACATTTCTTTATGCAAACACTAAATCTGAAGAAGACATCCAGAAATTACTCCCATTTACTGTTTCAGCAAAATCAATCAAATACCTAGGAATAAAGTTGACCAAAGAAGTGAAAGACTTGTATACTAAAAACTATGAGTCGCTACTCAAGGAAATAGAAACTGATACCAAGAAATGGAAAGACATTCCATACTCATGGATTGGAAGAATAAATGTCATCAAAATGAATATTCTCCTCAGAGCCATATACAAATTTAATGCAATACCCATCAAAGTTCCACCAAGCTTCTTTAAGAGAATAGAACAAACACTACAATCATTTATCTGGAACCTGAAAACACCTAGAATTGCCAAAACCATCACCTAGAATTGCCAAACCATCTTGAGGAAAAGAAACACAAATGGAGGCGTCACACTCCCAGATCTCAAACTATATTATAAAGCCATCATCATCAAAACAGCATGGTACTGGAAAAAATAGGCACACAGACCAGTGGAACAGAATTGAAAGCCCAGAAATAAATCCCCACACCTATGGATATCTAATCTTTGATAAGGGGGCCCAAAGGATTAAATGGAAAAAGGAGGCTCTCTTCAATAAATGGTGCTGGGAAAATTGAGTTGTAACAAGCAGAAGAATGAAATTGAACCACTTTATCTCAACAGAAACAAAAATCAGCTCCAAATGGATCAAATACCTGGATGTTAGACCAGAAATAATCAAATACTTAGAGGAAAACTTTGGTAAAACACTTTCCCACCAACACCTCAAGGACATCTTTGATGAAATAAACCCAATTGCAAGAAAGACTAAAGCAGAAACAAACCAATGGGACTACATCAAATTGAAAAGCTTCTGCACATCCAAAGAAACTATTAAACAAACAAAGACACCCCTCACAGAATGGGAGAAGATCTTCACATGCCATACATCAGACAAGAAACTAATCACCAAAATATATAAAGAGCTCAGCAAACTTAGCACCAAAAAAGCAAATGACCCCATCCAAAAATGGGCAGAGAATATGAACAAAACATTCACCTCAGAGGAGATGCAAAAAACTAACAAACATATGAAAAACTGCTCCAGGTCACTGATTGTTAGAGAAATGAAAATTAAAACAACACTGAGATACCACCTGACTCCTGTAGGAATGGCATACATCAAAAAGGACAACAGCAACAAATGCTGGAGAGGCTGTGGGGACAGGGGAACCCTTTTGCATTGCTGGTGGGAATGTAAATTGGTACAGCCTCTGTGGAGAGCAGTCTGGAAAACTCTCACAAGGCTAGACATGGACCTTCCATTTGATCCAGTAATTCCTCTCCTGGGGTTATACCACAAGGACTCCATAACACCCAAACAAAACGAGGTATGTACTCCTATGTTCACAGCAGCACAATTCATAATAGCTAAAACCTGGAAGCAACCCAGGTGCCCAATAACACATGAGTGGCTGAGAAAGCTGTGATATATATACACAATGGAATACTATGCAGCAATCAAGAACAATGAACCCACCTTCGCTGACCCATCTTGGACAGAGCTAGAAGGAATTATGTTAAGTGAGCTAAGTCAGAAAGATAAAGATGAGTATGGAATGATCCCACTTATCAACAGAAGTTGAGAAAGAAGATCTGAAAGGGAAACTAAAAGCAGGATCTGACTAAATTGAAAGTATGGCACCAAAGTAAAAACCCTGTGGTGAGGGGTAGACATGTGGCTTCCTGGGCCAGTGGGGGTGGGGGTGGGGGTGGGAGGGGTCACAGTCTTTTTGGTGGTGGGAATGGTGTTTATGTACACTCCTAGTAAAGTGTAGTCATATAAATCACTAGTTAATTAATATGAGAGGGGGAAAATTAATTGTATGTCTCGAAGTTTTTAAAACATAGACTGAGTTTTTTTAATATATAAGCTGTGTATTTGATATGCGGACTCTCTCAAAAGCCTAGACCAAGTAGATCAGAGGCAACCAGTGGCACAGCTATTTACAAGATACTGGGTACTATACAGCAAACCCTAACAAAAGGACTTTTCAAAGTTAACCCAATTACCAAATAATGTGACGATAATATTAACTATCCATTGTCTTTTTGAACCCTAAGACAGCAGGAACCTTACATCTCCACTATAGAGCCTATATTTCCCCCAGTCCTAGAACCTTAGGATAGGGCCCACTTTCCTGCGTGCCTCTCCCAATCCATATCAAATAATGTTGCATCAGCCAGTCTCAACCTAATCAACACAACGATTACCACCTCAACATGCTTCAGCTCAGACTGTGTCCAGAGACTGCACGTGTGGAATGACAACTCTTCAGGTTCATTACTCGGGTGAGACCTTTCCATTCATAGCATTCTCTAATTCCATCCCAGGTGGATGTATCACTTTCTAACAAAGTCCCAAAACCTAGATATACACCAGTTTCTGTGAGAGAGAGCCTATGTTCACACATATCCATAAACTAGTGCAA
The DNA here is from genome assembly GCF_950295315.1 of Erinaceus europaeus. NCBI lineage: Eukaryota > Metazoa > Chordata > Mammalia > Eulipotyphla > Erinaceidae > Erinaceus > Erinaceus europaeus. The sequence continues at coordinate 93,380,196 of NC_080166.1, forward strand.
AATATATACCTGAAAGCAGAAGTACACTAGAGTTTGCAGTGAGTATCCCCCTAACACTTCCTCTCCACTATTCCATCCTTTGGGTCCATGATTGCTCAACAATTTGTTTGGCTTTGTATGTTAACTCTCTTTTCAGCCAGCAGGCGCCAGATGTCATCAGAATGCTGCCCAGGCTTCCCTGGACTGAAGACCCCACCAATGTGTCCTGGAGCTCCGCTTCCCCAGAGACTCACCCTACTAGGGAAAGAGAGAGGCAGACTGGGAGTATGGACCGACCAGTTAACGTCCATGTTCAGCGGGGAAGCAATTACAGAAGCCAGACCTTCTACCTTCTGCAACCCACAATGACCCTAGGTCCATGCTCCCAGAGGATAGAGAATGGGAAAGGCATCATGGGAAGGGATGGGATATGGAGACTGGGGGGTGGGAATTGTGTGGAGTTGTACCCCTCCTACCCTATGGTTTTGTTAATCTATCCTTTCTTAAATAAAAAATAAATTTAAAAAAAGTTGTGGGGTCTTTTTTATTTGTTTTTGTTTTGCCTCCAGGGTTCACTGGGGCTCCGTGCCTACACTAAAAATCCACTGCTCCCGAAGGCTATTTTTTCCCCTTTTGCTGCCTTTGTTGCTTATCATTGTTGTTGCTATTATTGTTGTTGTTGGATAGGACAGAGAGAAAGGGAAGACAGAGAGGGGGAGAGAACGACAGACACCTGCATACCTGCTTCACTGCTTGTGAAGCGCCCCCCCCCCAGTCCCCACATGTGGGGAGCCAGGGGCTCGAACTGGGATCCTTACACACTAATCCTTGCACTTAGCACCATGTGCACTTAAGCTGATGCGCTACCACCCCATCCCCTTGTTAAAAAAATTTTAATAGCAGCAATTTGTAAATTAATTTACAGTCTTAACTAATTGCACTGTCTTAGATAAGACTAATATTACAAACTCCCTCTCTGTGTTTTTGAAGATATTTACATTTATATTTTATAATGTGCAACAAATCTTCAGAGATGGCACTTCAATATACATGACTCTCAGTACTCATGTCCTGTTGTAGTGTCCTGACTATGGCAGAAATGACACTTAGGAACTCCTGTGAGTAGATGACACAAAGAAAGTCTGAGTCTTTAAAATGCTTGTTCCGGAGAATAACTCTCATGTGAGAATCTCAAGTATCCCAATGCCTACCAATGATGAGGAAGTCCAAACTTGCTACATGGAATAGCCCATTGGTTACACTACCAGCTCCCAGTCATTCTAGCCATTCCTAGCCAAGGCACCAGATATAGGAGTGAAGATACCATCGTGGTCTCTTCTAATTCTGGCATGTTTTCATGTTTGCAACTGTGTGACAGCAACTACATGAGAGATCTCAAGCATAGCCCAACTAAACATGGTCAACTTATGGAACCAGGAAGGATAACAAATTAATGGGTTTCTTTAATTTTATTGGAAGGTTTATTGTTTACAAATTATTATCTTTTTAATATTTATTTATTTCTTTTTGTTCCCTTTTGTACAAATTATTAAGTCACTCAATTTTGGTGGCATTTTAAAGATTGAAATATATATAACATTTTATATGTACAATAGCAGTAAGCAAGCTATTTATGTAGAGACATATAATTGCTCACAAGCAACACAAATCTCCTTAGAAGGGGGGTCAAATAAAAGGCAATTAAAGAAGCTGGAGGGGCCGGGTGGTGGCACATCTGGTTGAGCACACATTACAATGCACAAGGACCCAGGTTTGAGCCTCCGGTCCCCATCTGCAGGGGGAAATCTTCGCAAGTGGTGAAGCAGTGCTGCAGGTGTCTCTCTGTCTCTCTCCCTCTCTATCAACCTCTTCCCTCTCGAATTCCAGCTGGCTCTATCCAATAAATAAATAAAGATTAAAGAAGCTGGGTGGTGGCAGACCTGGAAGAGCATACACATTATCATGGAAAGAACCTGGGTTCAAGCCCCCAGTCCTCACGTGCATGGGGTGAAGCTTCATAGGAAGTAAAGCAACAGTGCAGGGCTCTCACTCTCTCTCTCTCTCTCCCTCTCCTTCTTTAACTTTCCATCCCTTCTTAATTTCTCTTTGTACTGTCAAATAAAATAAATATTTAAAAAGTAAACTAGAACCATATAAGACCATTATTCTTATAAATCAATGAGTCACCAATCTATTAGTTATTCTTGCACTGAAAAAAGTCCAGAAACAGGCAAACCTTCCACTATAATTATCAGATCCTCAAAAGTTTCAAATGTGGGCTGTATGTGCATGTCATTTGGCATTTAGGAGTTGAATCAGAATCTACACTGTAATAAGATCTCGAGATGATTCATATACTCACTAAAGTTAATGGTACATCAGCAGAAAGCAATAGTTCCCAAAATTGTTTGTGAATGAAAATCCCTGAGAGTGGTCCGGGAGGTGCTCAGTGGTAAAGCTTTGGACTCTCAAGCCTGAGGTCCCGAGTTTGATCCCCGGCAGCACAGGTGCCAGAGTGATGTCTGGTTCTTTCTCTCTCCTCCTATCTTTCTCATAAATAAATTTTAAAAAAATCTTTAAAAAAAAAAAAAAGAAAATCCCTGAGAATCTGAAAATGCTGAAATCCACGCCATAGGGACATATATATTAGTGATTTTGAAGTCCACCAGATGACTCCAGGTGTAGTCAAGTCAAAACCAGCAGTCACTCTAGATAGAAGCACTGATTCTCAAACAAACTCACACAGTAGAATCACCTGATGATGGTGGAGGAAAAGTTGGAGGCACACACACAAAATAAACTACTGTCTATTTCCTCCCTTAGACTGTCTGATATAATTGGTATCCTGTTTAATCCAGTAACCAGGAATTTTTCAAAACTCCCTGAGTAATTCTCATGTGTAGCAAAGTTTGAGAACCACAAACCAACAGCCTGGCATATAAGGGTTGGAAATGATAGTTGAGTCTGCGCCACACTCTCAAGAAGGTTTTAAAGTCAGTGAGCATTAATTAAAATGAACAGTTGGCCTCACAGTTCTCAGCTAACTCACCAGGTACAGTGGCAGCAGTAAACTCGCTCAAGTTCAGGTCTGCCAAATCCTGTGCTTCCCCACAGGCCCTCCTGGCACTTTCCTCTGGCATATTTCTCTTCTGTTGGGCTTCTTTCAAGTGATTAATGATGTGCAACTGCTGTGCATTAGGAACAAGTATCTTCATGTTCGAAAATAGAAATAACAACAAGTGATGTCATTGCTTCTATGAAAACAGTCAAGTAAATCAATCTCAGAGCCTAAACCAGAAAGGAAAAAAAAAAGCCAAAAAAAAACACTAAGTAATCAATTCTGTATGCCTTCAGGGCCAACACCAACTATAAGTAATATAGTTAAACTACAGAGAGAAAAAAATAGCAGAGGAGATACAGAAGAAAATAAATTGGCTTCCAGAAAGAAAGCAGAACAGAAATGAGATTGATTTTATATATGTGTGTGTACATATATATGTACGTGTGTATATGTAAATATATATGATATGCATTGTAGCAGACAAGACAATATCCAATTTTATAAGTGGAAACATATAGGATTCAAAATTCATTGAAATAGTTCTAAAAACAATGACTTTTCATATGTAGCCCTACTTGTACATTAAAATCACCCAGGATCCTTGGGGCTTTGCACAGTTAAATATGCATCTATGAGGGTAAAATGCCAGTCTAGGTAGGTCTTAGTACTTCCCCAGGTGAGTGTATCATTTTTTTCCTCATGTTTAACAGTTACTTATCTAAAGAAAATGGGAGATAAAATTCAAAATCTCAGTGTTCTAAGTTAAATTCCCAGGATCTTTATTATTAAGTGCCCAAAGCAAACCACCTGACCTATTTCCACACAAACAGCCCCACCAAGTTCTAGATTCACACTCATTGTATACCATCAGAAATACTCTAGTTTCCCTGCCCCGACCCCAACCCCTATATTCTTCAAAGTTCTTATCTGAGGAGACAAGGGAATTAGGAGTGAAGGAAGATCAGGGGAGGCACCCCTATTATGGGAAACTTGAGTCATATCTTCTTTACTGACTTCTACTCCACCAGAAGTTTTGCTGTTTCATTGTACCTGGAAGAGGAGGAAGCTGATCTGAATCAAGGATCCTTTCACTCTCTGAAAGAACATCAACAAGACAAGCAAAAGTCTTTTCTCCTCAAATTGTAAGCGCTCCAAACCTCATTCTTTTGAGTTTTTAAGGAGGTTTCATTATTTAGGCATGATTTATTCAATTTCCTACTCCTCTCTCCCCAGAAATAAAGGAAAATGGCATCGAGGGGGAACAGAAGACTTGAATTTCCAGCCCTCTCTAATCACTGTGACAATATCTTGGCAACCAGTTTTCATCCTACCCTTAGGTGCATTCACTTTATTAGAAATCGTATTATCACAAGGTATGGCAGTGGCACAGTGAGCAATTCTAGACTTGCAAACAGGTGCTGAGTTCAATTTACAACTTCACATACAACAGAATAGTGACCTCCCTCCATGCTGTGTTTGTGTATGTTATAAAACAAATAAGAATGAAATCTTAAAAAAAAAGAAATCACATCACAGATGGGTACAGTTTCTGTCTAGGATAATAAAAAGTTCTGGAAATAGTGGTATGGTAATAGTACACATGAACTTAATGAACTTCATTGTGTACTAAATAATGGCTAGATGGTAAAATTTTTATGCATATTTTACTACCCATAACCTGCACCACATTCCTGGCCAAAGGGTAGAATGATGGTGACAGTCATAATGGGTGAAAGGTGAACCTCAGTTTTCACATGTTCAATAGTCCCAGGAAGTGCAGTTCAGTAGCTGGCAAAGAGACTGGCTTTCAATAGCTTAACTTTATAAAGTAAGCAAGTCTTCTGAAGCATCTGCCCCATACAATTCCGAAAGCTGGAGAGGAAAGAGACAATACTGCCCTCAGGTCTGCCGTCCTTGGGCTGTCTCCAGCCACCACAGATGTTCCAGCTCAGACCAAGATTCAAGTAGTGCGAAGCCACATTTTGCTGCCCTCTAGCAGCAGTGGGTTGCACCAGAGCGCCACCACGTGGCGGATGAGGCCAGACTCAGGATCCCTCCAGCGGCTCTGATGGAGACAGTACTGGTGGCAAAAATCAGACAGTTCAAAGTGTGCCTCTGGGAAAAGCAGACGCTGCAGTGAGTCTGCCCTATGTGCTGGGAAAGGAGAGAGAGTGTGCCAGGGGGGTGTAAACCAGATTTAATTAGCCTGCCGTTTATTTCAAAAGTGTATTTAAATGAAAGCACAAGAGCCAGGGAGATAACTCAAGTCTATTAGAGCACCAAACTGCATGCCTGAGGTCCCAGAGGCTACAGGTCCCTGGTGCCATGGTATGCTGGAAGTGAGCAGTACTCTGGTTTCTCTATATAAATTATCTCACATTAAAAGATGAGTGGGAGAATGGCGGTAGCGCGCAGGTGGCGCAAAACGCAAGGACCGGCATAAGGATCCAGGTTCGAGCCCCCAGCTCCCCACCTGTGGGGGTGGGGGGGGCGCTTCACAGGCTGTGAAGCAGGTATGTAGGTGTCCACCTCTCTCCCCCCCCCTCTGTCTTCCTCTCCTCTCTCCATTTCTCTCTGTCCTATCCAACAACGATGACAACAATAATAACCACAGCAATAAAACAAGGGCAACAAAAGGGAATAAATACATAAATAAAAAGATAAGTAAGATTAGGGAGTCCTGGGATTCCCACACAGACATGATGGGCCTAGATCACTAACAGATCCCTCTCACCAATGTCACTGGTCATCTCCATCAGGAACAACATAATGACCCCTCTGTGGGCCCCTATTGGACCTGGTCCTCAAAGTGAATCAATGATGGTAGGGAATGTTCCATTCTCTGAAGGGAGGTTGGACAGTATACTCTACCTACCACTCAAGGAAGATAGATGCTGAAATTAGTGCAGCCTGGAATGTTCCTAGCCATGACCACAGAATGTGAGCTCAGACCTACAGGGATGCAGAGGTTACATAGGTTCTTGTGCTGACTATGGGCCCAGATCAAATTGATGGGATATACAGTTAACAACATTTATATACTTTTACCATATTTGGGGACTAGTCTCTTCCCTGATCCAGCTTTCTAGTCCTTTTCCAACTATGACACCATCTCCCTAGACAATAACTTGGGTGCACCTGCATATTAGACATCAGGCTCAGGCAAAAACTAGTAAAATCATGGACCCCTTGAAATATACCTAAAATAGACCTCCTGGCTTTTTCCAAAACAATGACTCCAAATCTTCATCTGCTATATTCTTACCTTTAGGTTCATGATTAGTCAGCAATTTATTCTGCTTGATGTCTTAACTCATTTTTCAGCCAACAGGTTCCAGATGCTACCATGATGCCAACCTGACTTCCCTGGGCAGACAACTCCACCAATATGTCACCTCCCCAGATCCCTACCCCCATAGGAAAGAGAGAGATAGCTGAGATCGACCTGTCAACACCCATGTTCAGTGGGGAAGCAATTACAGAAGACAGACCTTCCACCTTCTGCATCCCATAATGACCTTGGGTCCATACCCCCAGAGGGATAAAGAATAGGAAAGCTATCAAGGGAGGGGATTGAATACGGAGTTCTGGTGGTGGGAAATGTGTGGAATTGTACCCCTCTTATCCTATGGTCTTGTCAATATTTCCATTTTATAAATAAATGAAAAAAATAAAAAGATAAGTAAGTAATTTATAATGAAAGAATAATAAAAATACAAATTTTATCCTTAGCTAGACAAAAGTAATCTTCCATGCAATGTATTTCAAAGGGGAATATTAATTCACAATAAATTTTCAGTTTAGACATTTTAAATTGTGTACAATAGATTTTTTTTTTAACTATTTGGTTCCCAAAGTTACTAGTGAAACTAGTGGTTTGTTTTTTGTGGTTTTGTTTTTTTTTTTTTTTTCTTTACCAAAACACTGCTCATCTCTGGCTTATGGTAATGCAGAGGATTGAACCTGGGACTTTGGAGCCTCAGGCATGATAGTCTCTTTGAATAACCATAATGCTATCTACCAGGCCAGTAGTGTTTTTTTGACAGAGAAGAATGAATGGAGATATCAACATCGTTTCATTTGCAATGAGAACTGAGGAACACATAATTTCCTAATACTACTCTGCCTGGAAAAAAAAAAAGTGTTACTGTGTGACTGAAGACCTGACACAGCAGTGGAACTGATGTGATTGGGGTAGGCAGTTTGATGGCCTACACCACAGATACTTTAGTGATCCTCTCCCTCTCCCTCTCCCTCTCCCTCTCCCTCTCCCTCTCCCTCTCCCTCTCCCTCTCCTTCCCCCTCTCCCTCTCCCTCAGTAATAAAGAAAGCTGTAA